>NW_003852397.1:10334121-10344661 GCF_000181295.1 Otolemur garnettii | reverse complement strand
ACCAAAGTTGAGGCCTCCTCCATCACTGCCAGTGGGGTGTGCAAGGCTCTAGCAAGTAATTCTTCAGCTTCCTGGAGCAGGGGACTCCTCTGCAAGCACCCGCCACCTGCAGGAGGTGTGTGGCTCTAGCAAGCAGTTCTGGGCCTGCCCAGAGCCCTGGAGCGGAGATTTCCTCCCGCCCATGGAGTGCATGGCTGTAGCAAGCAGTTCTGGTCCCTCCCAGAGTGAGGGACTCCTCCACTGCCACCTGTGGGGTGTGCAAGGCTCTAGCAAGTAGTTCTATGCCTGCCTGGAGCAGGGGCACTCCTCTGCAGTCACCCACAGCCAGCGTGAAGCATGCGGCTCTAGCAAGCTGTTCTGGGGTCCGCTTTGTACCTGTATTTTGTGTTCTTAAATGCTCTTCCTTGGATTTACGGCTTGCCGAACTTCTTTCTGGGCTCAGCTCCCCATCTTTGGCTTCATAGATTCTGATTCCAACCAGTTTTTCTTCCTTTGCTCAGGAGCCTCTGACCAGTGTTGCTACCAGTCCGCCATCTTCCCAGAATGTGTGTGACTGATTATTACTACTCACAATAATAATGGGAGTGACAGGAGAAGCAGTCATAATATTTGTAAATAATATAGAAGACACATATGATTTCAACACTTCTCAGCTGTGTGATGTTTGATAAGTTTGGGTTAACTTTTTGGGGTCTTTTGTTTCACGTTTCAAAGTGGTGTTAATAAAACCTAGTAGGTTTGCTTTGACAATTTGATGCTATTGCTTATGTGGAGCAGTGTTCTGTAACATCAAGCAACAAAGAAAGAAAGAAATCTCTTTCATTTGATGGGATCAGAGGATGTTTCTTGTTGACAATGGAGCTAACAGGAGCCTGGAAGAAGGGATAGGATATTGATGAGCAAAATGAAAGAAGACAAGGTCATCTAGGGAATAGTATGGGCAGAGGAAAAGAGTACAAAAGCACAGAGTTTCTGAAAAAACAATGGCCATGATAGACATTTCATATGCCGGACAGGAGGTCTGCAGGAAGTAGAGGCAATTGCAGTCAAACGTGGATTACAGTGCCAAATTCCCATCTGGTACTTTATGCTCTAGGCTGGCACAACTCAAAGAATATAAGGCAAAACCACAAATACAAACCACATATGTAATTTGTGGCTTCATTAGAAAAGGTAAAAAGAAACAGATGGAATTAATTTTAATGATATATTTTCTTTTACCCATTATGGGCAGTATACCATTTAAACATATAATCAATGTATTTAACTTTTTTTTCTATACTCTGTCTTTGAAATCCAGTGGGCATTTGAAACTTTGGGCACATCTCAAGTTCTGCCAGTGGCTCATGGCTAGTGACTACCACATTGAACCAAGCAAGGAGCTTGAACTAAGGAGCTTGAACCAAGCTCTAGGCTATGGAGAGACATTACTGGGTTTTAGGTGGAGAGTGGTTTAGTAAAAGCAATATAAGCAGTTAACTGAGGCTTTTGTAGGTAGATGGGTATCAGATTGTGAGGATGTTATGGACACAAAAGATGACCCTGTTGAAATAATCTGGGTGAGCAGTAATCTGAGATGAAGGGTGGTGGTCGACTCCTAGATTACAAAGCTTGGGAGAAATGTTGAGGCTGCACAATCCAGATGGAGAAAGTAACCAGCAATGTGCTCATTCATATAGTTAAAGGAAAAGTAGAGCAATTCTTCAGCTTCACCTGATTATCTCACTTGTCTCACTGGGCCTGAGCCATGCTGGGTTCACTCAATTCCACAAACATAAATCAAATATCTCCTAGTGAACAGGGCCAAGCTTTGGGGGCTTATATACATATGGCCCATTGTTCTTACTATCAGTAACTTAATGTTGTGACACTTACAGCAGAGGTTCTTTATGAAGCCTTTGGGAGGAGAAAAGGGAAAATATCTAATTTGGCCTGGAGGAATCTGGAAAGGATTCTTAGGGCAAGTGAGCTGAATATTGGAGGGTAATTATAATTTCTACAGGTTGAAATAGAAAAATGAGCATGATGGATGGTAGGAAGATCATGAGAAAAATTAGGAAAGTATCTGGATGTTGGGAAACAGTGACTGTTGGCCAAATTTAGGGTCTGTATGTGCATATCACCAAAAGTGACTCAAGATATATTGGAGTTGCAGAAGGCCAATGCCTAGCTAAATGCATGCAGTGGTTCCACTTTGCTGCAGAGACCTGGAGTGTCATTAGGGAGACAGGGCACTTCAGAGCCTTCAGGTGAGTGTAGGAACATGGCTTCAGCTTGAGAAAGGACAGAGAGGAGTAAGCCACAGAGAGAAGAATATGAAGACAATGGCTTGCAGATTCTAACTTGGAATACTGACCTAGTGTCAAATATAATGAGCTACCCTTTCACCAAAAAGTGTTCAACATGTCACCAGTTGACCTGTGCTTGCCAATAGCAAATTCAACTGTGTCATCGTCTCTGTTCAAAGTTTAAGCGTAAGAGCTAGTATTGTTATGGGTGCAATGTATCTCTTGAAGATGAGTTTTTGCTGTTTGGCCCTACGTAGTCTCGTGAAAAGGCTTCAGGTAAAAATCACTTCTTTTTTTGTTTTCCTAAAAGCTACAGATGATGGAGAAATAGATATATATTCATTTTATGTTGCTGCCACAACCATAGCAACTTAAATAATACCCACTTATTAGCTCAGAGTCCTGTAGGTCAGAAGTCCAGACAAGCTTCACTAGAATCTCTGCAGAGAGTCTCACAGGGCTAAAATCAATCTGTCAGCTGTACAGGGCTCTTGTCTGGAAACTTTAGCAAGGAATCTGCTTCTAAGTTCATTCTTATGGTTGGTAGAATCTAGAATGTAGGATGAGGTCCTGGTTTGGGTTTTATTTTGTTTGTTTGTTTTTGAGACAGAGTCTCACATTGTCACCCTTGGTAGAGTGCCGTGTTGTCCTAGCTCACAGCAACTTCAAACTCTGAGGCTCAAGTGATCCTCTTGCCTCAGTTTTTAATTTTTAATAGAGACAGAATCTCACTCTTGCTCAGGCTGGTCTTGAACGCATTACCTCAAGCAATCCACCTGTCTTGGCCTCCTAGAGTGCTAGGATTATAGACATGAGCCACCGCGCCCAGCCTGATGTCCCAGTTTTCTTGCTGACTATTGACAACGGGTCACTTTCAGCTCCTAAAGACTGCTCTGCTCTTCAAATCCTTCTGTCTTCAAGCTAGGAAGAACATATCAGTCCTTTTCTTGCTTGGAATCTGTCTAACTATTTCTGCCACCAGCTAGAAAATGCTGTGCTGTCCAAGTGCCCATCTGATTAGATTAGGCCCACCTGGATAATCTCTCTATCTTACGGTCAACTGATTAGTAAATTTAATTGTAATCTGCAAAAGCCTTTGCCTTGTAGCCTCACATAATCACAGCAGAACCACCAAGGTCAAAGGTTGTGAGGGACATGTAGAATTCTGCAATCTTTAATTTTATGGCAGAGTACATAGAACAATTTGATTTTTCCTTGTAAATTGGAAAAAGCTCTTATTCCTCTACAAAATGAAAAAATAAATAAAATTTCTTTGGATGTCTCTAAAAGAACAAATTTTCTGCTGGCCAAGTGGCTGATTAAATGGGGAGGGGGTGAGAAATTTATGTGAATTGAAGGGAAAAGAAATAATGAGACTTTCATTTCTGGCATTATGGTAGAATAGTTATCCTATATATATCTCCCTCATTATGGAAATAACTGAAATCCATGATGAAATAATTAAAATATATGTCTATATCCATAACATACAGGGTGACTATAAAGTTTGTGTACAATTTAAAACAGCATGTAAGCTAAAATTGCATACAGACTTTATGGCCACCCTGTATAACTATGAGGCTACTTGGAAGTAAGGAATCAGCAGAGCCCCCAAATGAAACCAAATCAGGAAACCTGGTTGGTAAACAAGTTCCCAAGTGGGCATTGTTCTGAGAATTTTGGGTAAACTCTTTGGCTTCCATTTTGATGGTTGTGTGGGCCCAGCTGTGAAATGTAGCCTAGGACCTGGACAGTGCAAGGGATCCAATAAGAGGCACTCATAAAACCAGTATTCTAGAAAACTATACTGTCAATGTAGGAATGAATTAGAAGTAAAGCTTTATATTTCTCAAGGAAATTGATTTTGGCAGAGTGAGAGGACAAAATTCTCTGAGGATTCATAATCACAAATTGATTTTCACTTGAGTCTGAGTTCTGATTCATGTTACATGTGTGGTCCATAAAACCTCAAGCATGATCCCAGAAGTCTGTGTTCTCAGGTGACTAGCAGAAAGAAATTTATAACTCCTTTGGAAGAACTCAGCCTCAGCCAGGCTTCCAAGAATACCAACAAATAAAGTCCCTTATAAAATGAATAGTCATGAGTGAAGAATCACCAAACAGTAAAAGAAGTAAGGCATTGAGAGTAAAACTACAGACCACAAAGCAGTAGAATTTTTGACATAAGGTATGAAATAGCTATGTTTAAAGAAGTTTTTAAACAGCTTGAGAATACGATCAGAGAACATGAGACCATAAAAAAATGATCAATTATATTAGCACGATATCAGATTCTAGCAAGTGATATGCAATAATTAACATTTAAAATGCAGAAGATATTCTATCTAACATATTAGATATAGTAAAGGTAGTGAAACAAACTGAAATGCAGTCCAGAGAGATAAGATAGAAATATAGGTTAAGAATTGCAGAGACTAATCTAAGAAAGTTTGGCATGCATCTAATCAGTTTCAGAAGGAGATAGCAGAGATATGGAGAAGAAGAACACTCAGTGAGATTAGGAGAATTTCACCAAATCGTCAAATGATAACTTAGAGAATCTCAAACAAGATAAATGAAAGATCTCTGCATCAAGACAAATTATAGAAAATCTACTGGACACAAAAGTAAAAAACCTTAAAATTAGAAAAAAAGTAAAAATATTTTTTTTCAAAGCACAAATAGCATGACTGTCAACTTCTAATCAGCAACAATGGAAGCCAGAAAACAGTGGTGGGATGCATTTAACAGAACATGCTGAAGGAAAAATGACCACTTTCTTTGATTTCTATACCCAAAGTATCCTATGAAAATTAGCACAAAAAAGGATATTCATATATAAACATAACCTATGTGAATTTACATCCAAAGACTTTTATAAGTAATAAAGGAAATTCTATTTCAAATAAAAGGTAAAGGACCCAAACATTAGGAAAAATTCAGGCTAAAATGAAAATCGGTCAATAACCAAAATAACATATAGCTGCTAATGTAGCTGGAATTTCTCTGTGTTGAGTCCTTGATCTTGGGTTCAAAGAATGAAACCATGGACCACAAGAGTAAGCAAAAGGACAGAGTTTATTGAAGAGATAGATAATCAAAAGAGGAGGAATAGAATCCTGTGGGCCCATGTGGGTCTTCTGTCTAGGGGTGTATATACTGCTTTTCCTATTCTGCAGGTAGGGGGGTTGGGAATATATGTCTAGAACATGTCACAGTTGGCCGGGAGTCTCCAGACAGAAAGTAATCCTAAAATTAGCAAAGGAATGTGGTTCTTGGGATCCTTGTCCCTGACAAGGCAGAAGGGTGTACACTTCCTATTCCAGATGAGTTACTGATCAGGCTGCTTTTTTTGTGACTTTGCTTGAGCCCAAAGAACTTGGCTTGGAAAGGGCCCATTTGTGCTTAGAGATGAGGGCACATGTGCTGTGATGAGACTGATTTCTGAGCTCACCCAGACCTAGAAAGTGGGGTGCCCTGTCCAGCCATGAAGGGAGGAAACCTTATATCATTAAGCACTTCAGAATAATAAAACTCCTGATTGTACCACCTTCAGTTTTACAACCTTGGGCATTATATCACCTCACAGAATCATTTAGTGGAATCATGTATGCTGAGTACTTAATACAGTAATCAACCTAGTAAGTGTATAATAAATTTTATCTACCATTATTACTCTTACTATCTGAGATAAGAGATAATTTTAGACTTTTTTTCTTTTATTTGCCAAGCAGAAAAGTGCATGGGAAGTGCATGGGAATCCAAAAAGCTATATCCACTAACTAACCTTTGGTTACAGCTGACAAAGACTCTCTCCTTAACCATACTCTATCTAGTCAGGCTCCTCTGAGCCCTTTTTTGAATGGGCCTCAACCATGGCCTATAAGAACTGCAGACTAACAACACAAATGATTTTATCTACCACCCCACTACCTCCAAACAGACACTTCAGAGACTTGAAGAAATTCTAGTGTGGCTTCTAACAGCCTATGGCCATGTCCCTGGATGACAGTAGTTCTCAATGCTGCCACAGGAATTATTGTTTGTTCTAGCCAAAACCTGACACAAGGTCCCTGAACACCTCTTAGAGCAGTTTAAGAAACTTGCAATCAAAAATTCATTCTCTGCCACCCAGAGAATGGTCTTCTACCACCCAGAACTGTCTCTTTAAGGACCTATCTGTCTTTTTTTTTTTCTTTTTTTGCAGTTTTTGGCTGGGGCTAGGATTGAACCTACCACCTCCAGCATATGGGGCCAGCGCCCTACTCCTTTGAGCCACAGGCACCACCCAAGGACCTATCTCTTTTAAATGCAAACCTCCAGGGAGGTAGCTAAGTACTCTCTCTCTCTTCATCTCCCTCTTTCTCTTTTTCCTCTTTATCCTTTCTCCTCACCCCCATCTCCCCCCTCTCACTCTCACTCTTTGCCTCCTGGTCCCTATAGGAGGGTAAGGGACTAACTCAGATGGGTGCCTTGCTCCAATTTCTAATAGTACCTCCTTTCCCAAAGATAGTGCTACAAGAAAATGAGGCCTGATGGAGAGAAAGAACACCCGAAAACCCATGTTTAAAAGAGGAAGAGCTTTATTTCAGCCAGTGGAGACATGGCAAACTAGAGTCCAAAAATGGCCATGCTCCTCAGTAGGGTCTGTCCTTTTTCTTTTATCTCTGGCCAAGGGTACACAGGAACCCTTCTCCTTGGTCAATTTGAATCAAGCTAGACATGGCAGGCCCGGCTTTTACAGAAGCTCAGGCTTTTACAGAAGTGGAAGCAAGCGTTAGTTTCAAGATCCCAGGAAGTTAAGTTTCTACAAATTCCTAGAGCTGAGTCACCACAGAAAGGACTTTGCAGGAGTGTCCTTGGACTCCCATGAGAAGACTTTGATTTTTAGACCTTATTTTTTCCAAGTATCTTCTCTCAATAGAAGTTTGTTTCTTCTCCATATCTGTGTGGATTAATAAATGCAGATGGCCTAATCACACTGACCAGCCCCTTTTCTGCTTCTGCTTTTTGTCATTTGCCATTTGGCTGGAGCCACCACACATTCTCCCTTCCCTCTAAATCATTTTTCTTTTTAAAACACACAGTATCAGATGAAAAATTTCCTACTTGACACAATGGTGTCCACACTATCCAGGTGATGGGTACACCAAAAGCCCAGACTTTACCACTGTATAATATATGCATGTAGCAGAATTCAGTTTGTACCCACTAAATCTACTGAAATAGAAAAAGAGAGAAAGGAAAATACATTGCTGGGAAAAAACCCACCCAGTCTCCTCTGGACAACTGAAATTGAGCTTAGTCTTATGCATCAGTCCTGCTTTGTTTTTCTTTACCAGCACTCAACAAATAACAGTGTTATTATAACATCGGAACACTTTTCCCTGGGCCCAGTGAAGGTGTTTGCCTGGTGGATGCTGACTCAACTCTACAAGTTCCTGTTTTCTTTCTATTTTAGTTGGGTACTAGCCTAGGAAGTCTTTGCTGAATATTAAGCATCTTAAAATACATTTAAGAAAAAGAAAGTAAAGTTACTGGCCACAGAGGGTCCAGCCACCTATCACTGTCAGCCAGTATGCAGAGATGGGGATACGTCCACCAAATTTTATTAGCAGGAAGGCCAGGATTCTGGAGAACAATGACAATAGACTCTTCCAGACTGTTCTGTTGTATGCAAATTGTAGTTCTATAAATACAAGTTCAAAGCAAAGAACACACCAACCTCTATTCCAAATAATAATCAGCATAACTCAGTGACCTATGACAACATTCCAATTCAAAATTAATCTCCTAAATCAATCCACCTAAACTACTCAAGATAGGCATCTTTAGGGTGTGAGCTAAATTTACAAAACAGTAAGAATGGGAGAGAGGGGGTAACAGTCACTTAGGACCTAAACCAACCAGACCAGTCATGTACTCCTTAGCCTGCCTGACTCTATCTTATTCTCACTACATGTGCTTTCAGTAAGACTAATTTTGTGAGGAGAAAATTTTAGTAACCTATTTTTTTAAATCAAATTTCAACTCAGTACTCTCAACAGCTGACAAATCCTTCAGGAATTAGATCATCCTAATGGAGAAAACAGCTCAAAGAAAGAAGTTCTGCATGTTTTTCCTCTCGGAATGAGGGACAAAAAGAAGGATAATATTTCTACATCTGGTTTGAAATGAAATGTCACAACTTTTGTTTGCAGTATGGGAGGAAATTCTTCTAGCAGAAAGAAAATGAAAAAGCTGAGATGCAAGAAGGAATAGTGAGACAGAAAGTGGTTTAGTGGGGAGGAGGGGCAAGATGGCTGACTGGAGCCGGCTTTCAACAGAAGCTCCCATCCAGAGGGAAGGATAATGACCAGAAAGTACCCAATAAAGCTGAAGACTGGGAGCCAAGCTGAGAGAGAATGATAACTGCACGTCACCAATGCTGAGGTTTTCTACAGGGAAGTGGTGAGCTGAGAACTTTTTATCTCACCCCCACAGGAGAGAGTTGTAGGAAGTGGGAACTACTTCTCCAGAGGGACCCTGCTGTGACACTGAGCACTCTCTTGCCAGGAAGAGAGTGCATGAAAGCTGAACTAACATTTTCCCTGCCATTTTGAACTTCCAGGCCACCCTTTCCCCCTCACCTGATGGTCTAGAAGCCAAACCCCGGAAGAGAATGGAATGTCTGTGGTTCATTGCAAGGTCTGGGCACTGCAAGGACCCTGGTAGAAAAGCTGCACTGTAACAATAAGCCCAGAAGTAGTGCAGACAAAGTCGGGGAGGCTGTTGAGCTTGGCTCTGTGAAAATGCAAACCAGCTGTGGGAGGAGGCTTGTGAGCTACACGCCCTGACCCTACCAGAGCTTTACATTATGTGCCCCACCTGCCAGAACTGCACACCACACACCCCACCCTGTTGCTGGAGCCATGTGCCACCATCCTGGAGCCTCTGCTACAGCCATCTCCCTGGCCATGGGAGCCACCTGGGAACTGCACAGGGACACCTCCCAAGAAGAGTCAGCAATAGTAGAGCAATCTTGCCAGGGTCTAATCTTGGAGAGACACCTCTCCATCTCTGAGGACTGCCAGAGGAAGCCAGATTTTGCTCTATAGGGATACCAGTGCTGCAGAGCATCTGGGGCAAAGGTGCATTAGCTGAGGGAGAAAATCTTTTGCTGACTTGTTATCCTCAGGTTCAGACTGAGCTCAGGTGGAACACTCCCCAGTTGTCATTGAGTACCAAAGGCAGGCAGGCCTCAGCTCCCCCAGCCAGCTGGTGGCAGAGAGTGTTGGCTGGGCTAAGGGAGCATTGACTTTCCTTTGACTCTGGCAGGTGCAAAGCCCTGGCACATCTGCTTATTAGAAAGAGCAGAACCACAGCCCCATCGGGTTACCAGCGACTTAGC
Source organism: Otolemur garnettii (assembly GCF_000181295.1). Lineage (NCBI taxonomy): Eukaryota > Metazoa > Chordata > Mammalia > Primates > Galagidae > Otolemur > Otolemur garnettii. Next base: position 10,334,983 of record NW_003852397.1, on the reverse strand, counting down.
ATGAAAGAGGTGCAAGGTGGGGAAAGAAATACCAGCCTCCTGGTCCAACTCTTCTACTGGGTGGGCCTTTCTGACTCCACAGAGCCAGAGCAAGCCACATTTGAGCAGCCAGTAGACCTCTGCTATCTAGTTTCTGGAGACCTTTTGAATTCTCCCACTTGAGAGTTGGTACTGACTAGGTCAATTGGTTTGAAACTCCTAACCTGGGCCAAGGACTCTCTCAGGTAGTACCCTGGTTGTGTGGCAATGGGAAGGGTTTATTTTCCTCTTCCAGTTGTTGTCCATGGGAGATGGGGGGTCACGGTGTCTTAGTTGCTTGTATTTCTCCACATCTGAGACTTCAAACCAGAGTCCCAGATCCACTAGGATCTGACAAAGACCAGCTAAATACAAGACAGAGCCGCCTAACCCCATCACACCAAGAAGGTCCCCAGAGCCTCATACTGTAATACTATGTGGGTCCTTTGCAAAAAATTAAGGGAAAAAGCTACAGTGACCAGTCCAGATTCTTGGCAAAGGGCTGGTTAACCACAACTCCAGGAGCCCCCAATCCAATTTCACCTTACCTGTCCATCAAGCCAAATGGTAAAAATAATCATGGGGCAGAATCAGTGGAAAAACTCTGGCAACATGAATAATCACAGTAGATCAATTTCCCCCAAGAAATGACAAAACAGACACACCAGATGATCCCATTCATAAACAAATGGCTGAGATGTCAGAAATCGAGTTCAGAATTTGGATGGCAAATAAGATCAACAGAATGGAGGTAAAGATGGAATTAGAATTTCAAGGAGCAATTCAAAAGTTGTCTCAAGAATTCAATGAATTGGCTCAGCGCCTGTGGCTCAAGCGGCTAAGG
>NW_003852397.1:10331848-10333944 GCF_000181295.1 Otolemur garnettii | reverse complement strand
CCATCTCAAAAAAAAAAAAAAAGAATTCAATGAATTCAAAGACAAAGTCACCAAAGATTTTAACACATTGAGGCAAGAACTTGCAGCCCTCAAAGATCTGAGAAATACAGTAGAATCCCTTAGTAACAGAATGGAAAAGGCAGAAGAAATGATCTCTGACATTCAAGATGAAGCATTTGAGCGCTCCCAAATGCTCAAAAAGAAAGAGAAATGGAGAACAAAAATGGACCATTCCCTGAAAGAATTGTGGGACCACTCCAAAAGAGCAAACATTTGCCTTAAAGGAATCTCTGAAGGAGAAGAGGTTGCTTTGAAAGGCCCAAATGCTCTACTCCAAGAGGTAATAGAGGATAACTTCCCAAACATGTCAAGAGATTCTGAAATCCAGATAACAGACAGTTTCAGAACCCCAGCATGACTCAATCCAAATAAAACATCTCCTAGACACATTATAATTAACTCCACCAAAGTTAATCTAAAGGATAAAATTCTGCAAGCAGCCAGACACAAGAAAATCATAACCTACAAGGGGAGGAATACTAGAATGACTGCATATCTCTCTGCTGAAACTTTTTAAGCTAGAAGAGGATGGTCATTGACCTTTAACCTCTTAAAACAAAATAACTTTCAACCAAGGATCCTGTTTCCAGCTAAACTGAGTTTCATTTATAATGGAGAAATTAAATACTTTAATGACATTCACCTGTTGAAGAAATTTGACATAACTAAACCAGCTCTTCAGGATATTCTCAGACCCATCCTCCACAATGACAAGCACAATTCTCTACCACCAAAGTAAACTCACTCAGAAACTTTTGAGTGAGTTACTCCTACCTCCACAGTGGCTAGAGAATTAAAAATGTCCACTGGACTTTTGAAAAACTCGATACCCAAAATACTACCAGGCCTATCAATACTCTCAATTAATGTGAATGACTTGAATTTTCCTCTAAAGAGGCACAAGTTGGCTGACTGGATATAAAAACTCAGGCCAGATATCTGTTGTATACAAGAATCTCAGCTTAAAAGATAAAAAATAGACTCAGGGTGATAAGATGGTGGTTTATAATTCAAATGGCAAATGGAAATCAGAAAAAAACAGGTGTTGCAATTTTATTCACAGATACAATAGGCTTTAAACCAACAGAAGGAAAAATAAAGACGGTCACTTCATATTAGTTAAGGCAACACTCAACATGATGAGATTTCCACTATTAACATTTATGTACCCAACCAGAATGCACCTCAATTTATAAGAGATACTCTAACAGACATGAGTAACTTGATTTCCTCCAGCACCATAATAGTCAGAGATTTTAACACATCTTTGGCAGTGTTGGATAGCTCCTCCAATAAGAAACTAAGCAAAGAAATTTTAGACTTAAACTTAACCATTCAACAATTGGATATAACGGGCAGCTACAGAACATTTCATCCTAACAAAACTGAATACACATTCTTCTCATCAGCCCATGGAACATCCTCTAAAATTGATCACATCTTAGGTCACGAGTCTAACTTTGGAAAATTTAAAATAATATAAATTATTCCTTGTATTTTCTCAGACCATCATGGAATAAAAGTTGAACTCAGTAACAATAGGAATCTGCATACTCTTACAAAAACATGGAAACTAAATAATCTCATGCTGAATGATCGCTGGGTCATAGATAAGATTAAGAAGGAAATTATGAAACTTTTGGTAATGAAGACATGAATTACCAGAATCTCTGGGATATTGCAAAGGCAATCCTAAGAGGGAAATTTATAGCACTGCAAGTCTTCTTCAAGAGAACAGAAAGAGAGGAAGTCAACAGTTTAATGGGACATCTCAAGCAACTGGAAAAGGAAGAATATTCCAACCCCAAGCCCCAGCAGAAGGAAAGAAATAACTAAAATTAGAGCAGAATTAAATGAAATTGAAAACAAAAAAAAAAATATACAACAGATCAATCAATCAAAAAGTTGGTTTTTTGAAAAGGTCAGCAAAAAAGATAAAGCTTTGGCTAACCGAACCAGAAATAAAAGAGTAAAATCCCTATTTTCTTCAATCAGAAATGATAACAGCCAAATAACAACAGACTCCTCAGAAATTT
>NW_003852397.1:10327114-10331525 GCF_000181295.1 Otolemur garnettii | reverse complement strand
TCCAAACCAGGAAAAAACCCAACAGGCAAAGAAAATTATAGACCAATATCACTAATGAATATTGATGCAAAAATATTCAATAAGATCCCAGCAAACAGAATCCAGCAACACATCAAACAAATTATACATCATGACCAGGTGGGCTTCATCCCAGGGTCCCAAAGATGGTTCGATATATGTAAATCTATAAATATAATACATCGCATAAACAACAACAACAAAAAAGACCATATGATTCTCTCAATTGATGCAGAAAAAACTTTTGATAATATCCAGCATCCTTTCATGATCAGAATGCTTAAGAAAATAGGTATAGAAGGAACATTTCTTAAACTGATCAAGGCCATCTGGAGTAAACCCACAGCCAATATCATATTGAATGGAGTAAAATTGAAATTATTTCCACTCAGATTAGGAAGCAGGCAAGGTTGCCCATTGTCTCCACTGCTTTTTACCATTGTAATGGAAGCCTTAGCCATTGCAATCAGGCAAGAGAAGGCAATCAAGGATATCCAAATAGGATCAGAGGAGATCAAACTGTCAGATGATATGATTATATATCTGGAAAATCCTAAAGATTCAACTACAAAACTCCTAGAAGTGATCAAGGAATACAGCAGCATCTCAGGATACAAAATCAATACTCACAAATCTGTAGCCTTCATATATATACCAACAATAGTCTAGGTTAAAAAACAATCAAGGACTCTATCCCCTTTACAATAGTGGTAAAGAAGATGAAATATCTGGGAGTGTACCTAACAAAGGAAGTGAAAGATCTCTATATGAAACTCTGAGAAAAGAAATAGTTAAAGATGTTAACAAATGGAAAAACATATCATGCTCATGGCTGGGAAGAATCAACATTGGTAAAATGTCTATACTACCCAAAGCAATCTACAGATTTAATGCAATTCCTATTAAATCACCTCTGCCATACTTTAAAGATTGGGAAAAATTAGTTCTTCATTTTACATGGAAACAGAAAAAAACCTCAAATAACCAAGACATTACTCAGAAATAAAAACAAATCAGGAGGAATCATGCTACCAGTCTTCAAACTATATTATAAATCTATAGTGATCAAAACAGCATGGTACTGGCACAAAAATAGAGAGGTAAATGTATGGTAGATGTAAGAATTTAAAACCAAGACATGAACCCAGACATTTATCATCATTTGATCTTTGATAAGCCTATCAAAAATATAAACTGGGGGAAATATTCCCTATTTAACAAATGGTGCTGGGTGAATTGGCTGGCAACTTGTAGAAGACTGAAATTGGACCCCCACCTTTCTCCTCTAACAAAAATTGACTCTCACTATTTAAAGGACTTAAACTTATGGTATATGTATACCATGGAATACTATGTAGCATTAAAAAAAGGTGGAGTCTTTACCTTTTTTATGTTTATATGGATGGAGCTGGAAAATATTCTTCTTAGTAAAGTATCTCAGGAATGGGAAAAAATATCCAATGTACTTAGTACTACTATGAAACCAATCTATAATCACTCACAATTTTATATGAAAGATGAATCACAACTATAGCCCAGGATGAAGGAGGGAAGGGGAAGAGAATGGGAAAGGAGGGGGGTAGTTTGATAGAGGGAGGGCTAATGGTGGGACCACACCTATGGAGCATATTGTAAGGGTACAAGTCAAATCAAACAAGTGTAGAACACAAATGTCTTAACACTGTGATTAAGTAAATGAGGTGAAAGCTATGTTAATTAGTAGGATTTAAGCACTCCAATTTGTACAAATAATCAACACATTGAATCCCACAAAGGCATAAATGTATTCATGATCTATGTATATATGACTTAATAAAAAAATCTATAATTTCTTTCATTCAGCATAATGATTTTTAATTTTATCCACTTTTTTGAGTATCAGTAATTGTTCCTCTTCATTACTCAATGCATTCCCCCATGTGGACACATCACATTTTCTTTTTCTTTCCTTTCAATGTTTAAAAAAATTGAGCTACTACATGTAAAACTGCTATAAAAATTTGTTTATAAGTAAAAAAAAAAGAGAGAGAGAGAGAAAGTAGATTAGTGGTTGCAGAGGACACGGAGAGGTGGAGAAATAGGGGTATAGTGTGAGGGGTATAGTGTGTCTTTTGGGGGTGATAAAAATGTTGTAAAATTGATTATGGTAATGGTGACACAACCCTGTGAATACAGTAAATAAGTCTATTGAATCATATACTTTTAAATGGGTGAGTTGCCTGAGAATTATATTTCAATAAAGGTGATACCAATTTAAAAAGGAATGGATGGGCTGGAGGTGGTGGCTCATGCCTGTAATCCAGAATTCCTGGAGGCTGAGGTGGGAGGATGGCTTGAGCTCAGGAGTTTGAGACCAGCCTGAGCAAAACCAAGACCTCATCTCTATTAAAAAATAGAAAAACCAGCCAGGTATAGTGGCAGATGCCTGTAGACCCAGCTATTCAGGAAGCTGAGCCAAAAGGATGGTTTGATCCCAAGAGTTTGAGATTGCTGTGAGCTATGACAACACAGCACTCTATCCTGGATGACAGAGTGTGACTCTGTCTCAAAAAAAAAAAAATTAAAATTAAAAATTAAATAAACAGGGAATGGTGATCAATGATATTGATAAATGTGAATAAATGTAAACAAACATATATTGTGTTAAAAAGTATTAATAAAATAACATCTAATTTGGAGGAGTCTGGAGAACCAGTCTACAGTGAAAATCCTGACCAGGAAATGTATATATTATTTGAGAGGAGATATTGGAGTTAATGTTCTAACTTCACAATTATCATAATGGCTATTTTTCTCAGAAGTTTTTTAATCAACTCTTTTATTTCCTCAGTTACCCTTGACAAGTCTGTTGTAATCCTCCTTTCCACCAGAGTCTTTTCCTATGAGAAACCATTGATCCCTCCAGAGACAGATACAAAGAATATAAACACTTGTTAATCCAAATTATTTTTACAGCTCTTTCATTGTGTCCAAGTCCAATAGTTTAGCAAAAATTACTTTAGCATTCATTCAAAACCTTTCAAACCACATTTTATAATGCTTTTTAATTATTATGCTTTTTGCAAATTGAAGGTTTGTGGCGACCCCAGGTTGAGCAAGACTCTCTGTACTGTTTTTCCAACAGTGTGTGTTCACGTGTTATCTGTGCCACATTTTGGTAACTGTCACAATATTTCAAACCTTTTCATTATTATCATATCTGTTACAGTGAGCTGTGATCAGTGAATCAGTGATCTCTGATTTTACTATTGTGTCTATTTCGAGGAGCCATGAATTGCATCCATATAAAACACAACCTAATGGATAAATGTGCACGTTCTGACTCCTCCACCCACCAGCTGTTCTGTCTCTCTCCCTCTCCTTGGGCCTTTCCATTCCCTGAGACACAGCGATATTGAAACTAGATCAGTTACTAACCCTGTAATGGCCTCTAAGCATTCAAATGAAAGGAAGAGTTTCATGTCTCTCACTTTAACATAAAAAATTAGAAATGACTAAATTTAGCGAGAAAGGAGGCATGTGGAAAAGTTGAGCTAGGCTAAAAGCTAGGCTTATTACACCATTCAGCCAAGTCGTGAATGCAAAGGAAAAGTTCCTGAAGAAAATTAAAAGTGCTACCCCAGTGAACACACAAATGGTGAGAAAGTGAAAGAGCGTTATTGCTCAGACGAAGAAAGTTTAAGTGGTCTGCACTTAACGAAACCAGCCAAAACACTCCCTTAAGCCAAAGCCTAATTCAGAGAAAGACCCGTCTTCCTTCTGTGAAGGCTGAGAGAGGTGAGAAAACTGAAGAAGAAAAGTTGGAAGCTGAGGTTGGTTAATGAGGTTTAATTAAGGAAGCCCACTGTATAACAAAAAAATGCAAGGCAAGGCAGCGTGTGCTGATGGAGCAGCTACAGCAAGTTATCCAGGAGCGCTAGATAAGATAATTAGTGAAGGTGGCTACACAAAACATCAGATTGTCAATGTAGACAAAACAGCCTTCTACTGAAAGAAGATGCCATCCAGGACTCTCACAGCCCGAGAGTAGTCCATGCCTGGCTTCAGAGCTTCAAAGGACAGGCTGACTCTCTCGTTATGGGTTAATGCAGCTGGTGAATTGAAGTTGAAGCCATTTACTGGCCCCAAATCCTAGGGCCCTTAAGAATTATGCTAATCTATTCTGTCTGTACTCTAGAAGTAGCACAACAAAGCCTGAATGACAGCATATCTGTTTACAGAATGGTTCACTGAATATTTCCAGCCCACTATTGAGAACTACTGCTGAGAAAAAAAATATTTTTTTCAAAAGATTACTGCTCATTGATAAAGTACCTGGTCATCCAACGCCTTTGATGGAGATGAACAAGGAGATTAATATTATTTTCATGCCTGCTAACATAGTATCCATTCT
>NW_003852397.1:10323627-10326256 GCF_000181295.1 Otolemur garnettii | reverse complement strand
AAACATCATTAAGAATGTCAGTGATTCTTGGGAGGAGGTCAAAATATCAACATCAACGTGAGTTTAAAAGTTGATTGTACTTTGAGGAGATTCAAGACTGCAGGGGAAGAAGTCACTGCAGACGTGGTGGAAATAGCAAGAGAACTAGAAGTGAAGCCTGAAAATGTAATTGAATTGCTGCAATCTCGTGATAAACATGAATGAATGAAGATTGCTTCTTATAGATGAGAGAAGAAAGTAGTTACTTGAGATGAAGTCTCCTCGTAAAGATGCTGTGGGAACATTGTTGAAATGACAATAAAGGATTTAGAGTATTACATAAATTTAGTGGATAAAGCAGAAGCAGGGCTTGAGAGAAGTAATTCTAATTTTGAAAGAAGTTCAACTGTGGGTAAAATGCCATCAAACAGCATTGGATGCTACAGAGAAATCTTTCGTGAAAGGAAGACTCAATTATTGAAGCTAGCCTCATTGTCGTTTTACTATTTTAAAAAATTTCCACAGCCACCCCACCCTTCAATAACCATTGCCCTCCACCAGCAAAAAGATTATGAGTCTCTGAACGCTCAGATGATCATTAGCATTTTTGGCTAAAGTTTTCTTGGTTTTCCTTTTTTTTTGTTTTGAGTTGTAGTCTCACTCGGTTGCTCAGGCTAGACTGCTACTCACAGCAACCTCAAACTCCTGGGTTCCAGCGATCCTCCTCCCTCAGCCTCCTGAGTAACTGAGACTACAGGTGCCTGCCATGATGCCTGGCTTATTTTTCTATTTTTAGCAGAGACAGAGTCTCACTTTTGCTCAGGCTGGTCTCAAGCTCCTGAGCTCAAGAGATCTTCCTGGCATGGTCCTCCAGAGTCCCAGGATTATAGGTGTGAGCCACCATGCCCAGCCAGCTAAAGTGTTTTTAAATTAAGGCATATACATTGCTTTTTTAGACATAATGCTATTGCACACATAATAGGCTACAGTATAGTATAAGCATAACTTTTATATGCTTAGATAAAATTTGTGTGGCGTTGTGATAGACACTCTATGGTAGTAGTCTGGAAAGAGCCTTCCGTATCTCTCAGGTATGACTGCATTAAACAAAGGCTAGATTTGCACTAATGAATGCATCTTAGAAATAAAAAATCCCAAATCTTCACAGAAAGAGGATGAATTTTCCCAGCATAAACATTGACAGTAAATACAGCTAGATTCTATTTTGAACTCTGCCAGTTATTAGCTCAGTGGACCTGGGTACCACTCCTGAACTGGTCTTGGCTTCTATAGAATGGAGAATAAATATTCTTGGGTCCCTCATATTTTTGTTACAAAAGAAAAGTTTTAAACTACAGCTTTAAAAACTGTAAACTCCTATTTAAATGGATAGTAGTATTTTGAAAATTATGTTTTTATGGTGATTAAGCAGATAGTAGGTTATCTTTCCCTGAAGTTTTCAGGAAGTTGTACTTACATAAACTTGCTAAACTTTCATACTGAATATATTGACCTTTCTGCATCTAACTTGGTAATTTTAACATGATATGTTCACATTTCTATGCAGTTGGTCTGCTAATGGTTTATATACAATTATATATATTGTAATCGCAATATATATTATATATTTTCATTTAGAATGTTTAATGTTAAAAATCAGTCATTCGAACACAGTGAGGGGCGGAGAAAGAGCAGAGAGAGAGAAGGAGGGAGGGAGGGGTGGGGGAAAGGAAGAGCAGAGAGTGGGAAGGAGGGAGGGAGAGGTGGGAGAAGGAAGAGCAGAAAGAGGAAAGGGGGAATGGGGGTCTGGGTGTGTTTTAGGGGCAAGACACTATTATAAGAGGGACTTTACCTAACAAATGCAATCAGTATAACCTGGTTTCTTGTATCCTCTATGAGTCCCCAACAATAAAAAAAAAATCAATCATTCAAATATATACATATAGTAATTATATATAATTATTATATATAATGTACCTAATATAAATATAATTTTAAATTATAAAAATATAAATATAATTATATTTTAAACATAATTATAGATATTGTAATCACAATATATATTATGTATTACTATATATAATACATATTATATATATACACACATGTATCAGTGTTGTCGACATTAAAGGGAAGAAAGGTCACTGCAGAGAAAGGACAATGAGAACTACAGTCAAATCAAGCTTAATGAGAAAAATGCTACTGAACTTTTAACATATCTATGTCATTAAAAGCCATGTTTTCTTTTTTGGGGCCGAGTCCCCCTCTATTGCTGGGCTAGAGTGCATAGCATTAGCTAACTCACAGCAACCTCGGATTCCTGAGTTCCAGGGATGCTCTTGCCTCAGACTCCCAAGTAGCTGGGACTACAGGCACTTACCACAATGCCTAGATAATTTTTCTATTTTTATTAGAAAGAGGGTCTTGCTCTTGCTCAGGCTGGTCTTAAACTCCTGAGCTCTGCCTTGGCCTCCCAGAGTGCTGGGATTACAGAAGGCAGCTCACTGGCCAAAAGCCATTTTTTAATATACATTCTTCTTCGATCCTCATCAAAAACTAAAAGAAAACTTGAGATAAGAAATAAGATGGGCTCAGCACCTTTGGCCCAAGTGGCTAAGGCACCAGCCACATACACCTAAGGTGGCGGGTT
>NW_003852397.1:10306132-10323280 GCF_000181295.1 Otolemur garnettii | reverse complement strand
GAAGGGCTTAGCCTGTTAACTTAATCTCTTCACAGGAGCCTAGTCACTGGAATTATCTATTTGGATGACATATACTAACTTACTTACCTGTATAATTGTACCTCTCCAACTCACACTTTTCTAGATAAACACAAGATTAAAGAAGGAAAGATTCTATTTCTGAACTCAGTAGTAGGATAAATTTACTAAACTCAACTATTTAATGAAATGATAAGAAATTTGGGGAAGGGTAGGGAACACTATTCTATAAGCATTAGTCACATATATCAGTGAGTTACCGAGATGAAGGGTAATTGGGATTCCAGGCCAAAACAAAATTCAGTTACCATATCTTTTCTTAAGACATCATTCTCCTAAATGAGGCCCCTGGACAGAAGCAGAGTTAACTGGCTCCTTTTTAAGTTTGATAATTACAAATGCAAAATGAGTATCCTCCTGCAGATAGAGAGCCAGAGGACTGCTCAAGCCAAGGCAATCATGGGAGCTGTGATAAATAATGCATGCGTGATATCAAAAGCTGAATGGAGGGAAGGGATGGAGAACCCATTTGACGATTTGGAATTTGCTCAAAGCTGCTCCTGCAGCAACTCCCGCGAGGATAAGCACAGGGCATTATTAAACTCTGCAGCTTTGTATAATTTATCGGGCTTTTTTCTTTTCATTTCTAACATTGACCCTCCATGGTTAACTGAAGAAAGAAAGAGCTAACTAGCTTCCTTAGCCATTTGATAGAGCAATTATGAGCATCCTGATGGATACATTTCCTGCTTAATCTACTAAGAAATGGTGTCCATTTTCCTCTTAATCTATACCCCATCTCCACGTTCAACTTGACACAGGCAGAACTCTGCTTTTCCTGGCCTGTTCTTGTGCTGTCTTCATTTGTTTCTTCCTCGTTACAGCTCTCTTACGTGATCGCTATAGTAGAAGAAAAATGAATTCTTTACAACAATTTCCCTCCGCTGCCTTTGGTTAATTTTTTCTGAATGGGATTTCTATGGGCTCCCTGACAGAAGGGCAAATCGAAAGCTCTTCAGTAGAATCTTTCTCTAGTGTCAGTTTCCTTTCAATAAGTTTTATGTCCTGGGATGAAAGGCTTGTTCCTCAGGGTAATGGGTAGCGGGACGTGGTGTGGCTGTCTTTCAAGAGGGCAAGACTGTTTAAAACCGGGGGGGTATTAACATTTTAAAATTTACAGCAGGCACTAATTTCCTCCCTCTTTACTTTCTTGTGCATTCATCTTATTCTCAGCACGTTCATTTAGTGCTAATCGGGTACCATCCCTTAGAAACAGAGAATTTTAGACTCAGAGGGATCGCTGAACTCCGGCCTTCCAAGGCCTTTGTCTATTTGGTGAACAAACAAAAGATCAGGGGAGAGGTGATTTACCCAGTCACAGAGCAGATGAGTAACCCAGTCTGAGCTTCCCATCTTGTTTGACCTGGAAAGGAACAGAGTGGAGAGACAATTAGCCCACTGTCTGTGAATCTCTGCATTTTCTTATCTGCCTGATGGCCAGTCTGCCTTCCTCACCTCACAGGATCCCCCCACACTCACACACTAACCTATCGTAATGGAACTCCTTCTGCTGGTGTGTGTGGCACCTACTCTGTGGTTGTTGCACTTAGGATTCCAAGGCTTTGTGAGTGGCTACTAGGTTCTTGAAAGTGGACACCATTCCCAGTGTTGGTTACCTAAGGAAGAGATGAGCCTCAGCAAAGATCACAGAATGAAGAGAGAGAAATAAAGGCGAGTGGAATTCCCAGCTCTGTGGGAAGATGTGAAGACTCCACGTGACAGGGTTAAGACAGTGTCTGTGCCTTCAGGCTCAGTGTCTGAGAAACAGAGGTGCCACCATGCAGAGCCACAGCCCACACATGGCTTATCTCTCTGCCCTGAAGGCCTGGCTACAGGAACATGGACAGAATTTGTGAGGCCCAGAGAAAAATGAAATGTTGAGAATTCTAAGACAGTAACAGTAGAAGGTTAAACCAAGCATAGGGCCATTCTGGGCACAAAGCCTTCTGTGAAGGCGCAGGTACCTGCGTATGCCTGGCTGCAGGCAATGTCTGCTCTAAATATGCCCAAGGAAGGCATCACTTTACGGGAGATTTTAAATGAAAGAACCTTGTCAAAGGAAGAGCAGTACCTTTTGAAAAGTGGTTTGACTGTGGTTACTTGAGTAGAAGGAAAAGGCCCTCCAAGGGAGAAGGAGACCTTAGGGCAGGAGGTAAGACTCAAGTCCAGCAGCCTGGACTGTGGGGATCTGAGCTGCGTATTTAACAGGAAATTCCGTATCCTTGCATTTAAACACAGACCAAAATTACCCAGTCCTGGTAATAACTGGATACTCAGAAGGCTGAGGCAGGATTGTTCGAGTCCTGGAGTTAGAGGTTGCAATGAGCTACAGTGACACCACTGCACTCTAGCCAGGATGACAGAAAAAATAATGTTCACCCTGAACACTAGAAAACTACCATAACAAGGGAGAGTCTGCATCTCTTTGTCTCTGCATTGTTTCTGGCATTTGCTGTGCCTGACATATGGCAGGTCCTCAGTAAATATCTGTTGATGACTGGTAACACGGGCAGTTCTCTTAGTGTCAAACTTTGGTGAAGGCTTCTTGGCACTGAAAGGAAGATCTGAGATTCCGAGTAGAAAGATGGAAGCATGTTAGTAATACTAATTTTAATACTGCAATTGAAGAAAAGGTTAGCCTGCCGGAGAATGGGAAACTTTTAGCATCAATTTACATACAAGCTAATTATAAATTATTCTGTAGATTTATTAAATACTTAAAAAGATTTACTAAGATTTTTAGCTATACTTGTGTTATCGTTACTTAAAGAATAATCGCTCTACATTCTTTTCTTTGTAAGTTCTTTTGTTTTTGTTTGTTTGTTTTAGAGACAGAGTATTGCTCTGTCCTCTAGGCTAGATGGAATGCAGTGGCATGATCATAGCTCAGTGCAATTTCAAACTCCTGCCTCAGCCTTTCAAGTAGCTGGTACTGCAAGTTCACAGCCCTACGCCCAGCTGATTTTTCTATTTTTTGGCAGCAAGAGAATCTCACTAGGTTGCTCAGGCTGGTCTCAAACTCCTGGCCTCCAGCTATCCTCCCACCTTGGCCTCCTAAAGTGCTGGGATTCCAGGCCTAAGCCACCATGCCTGGCCTTTAAGTCCTTTTATTTAGAGAACATAGTCAGTGACAGGGGCTGGGAGAAACTGGGAGGTGGCAGCAAAGCTAGGAAGACAGATAGGGACATGAAAAAATCAAAACAGAAAGAAAAGGATCACAGGAGTCTCAGAAATAAAAAAAGGCCTCTGTAAAATGACAGGAGAGTGGAGGAGGAGGCCAGAAAGAGAAGGGAGGTGAGAGGTAGGCCCACCACCTTCTGCTTTCCCAAGAGCCCTTGACCCCACCCTGCATAGCTGGTGGGTACCTGGCAAAGACCTGATTAATGAATGTACAAAACAAAAATGAATGGGCCATAGTCAGTGATGTGCTCACAAACTCTTACGGACCAGCTCCTGGGGGGAGGATGGTTTGTAGTGTTTGTCAATTTTTGGTGCATAAATCCTCCATGGCTAATCTGAAGCTCCCCACACGAACGGACTGAACGTGGAATTTTAAGCTAACAAGATGAATGCACTGAGTGTGGGGCTGGGAAGAGATGGGAAGTTACCCCCAGTGTGCAGAGACTATAGATTTAACCGCAAGAGCATCAGCAATAGCCAAATGCAGTAAAATAAGAAATAATGAGTTTTTCATATTTATCACCTCTTTTTTAAGGAATTTAATTGTAAATTCTTAGAACATGATTTCTACTAATGACTTTAACAACCGGCTAGCCAAGTGGGGGCCAGCTCTTGCGCTCCGCTGGGTGGGCATCACCACACCTCTCCACCATTCCTGTTGGGACACAAAAAGAGCTTTTTCAATTTTTTTCTTTCTTTATAGGAATTAAGGAAAGTAAAATAGGAGACAAGACAAGAAATCTCTTAAGAGTATTTTCCTCTTCACCACTTTGCCAGTGATCTATTACTTTTGATACTCAACTCTTTTCAGAATTTAGAAGTTGAAAGTGGAAGAAAACATGAGGGATATCTCCAGTTCGACCAGTCAAAGCTGTAACATTTTCAACTTACCGTGAACTTAATAGAGAGGCAGAGTGGCACAACGTAGAAAGCCCCGGACTAGCAGTTGCCAGCCCCAACATGAGTAGTTTGAAGCTCTGAGCAGAGCATTTCACCTCCCTAGGGTTTTTTCACTGCCTTGCTTTTAAACACTGGGCTATGTGAGCATGAGGTGGGGGCTTCTAACATGCTACAATGAGAGGTGCCCCTTATTTTCCAACAGCTGAGTAAAAATAAGAGATCTATAAAAATATACATATCCAGGTGTTTATATCGAGCTAGATAAAAAATAAGGCAAATATGGCAAAACACTAATAATTGATGAATCCAGATGAAGGCTATATGAGCATGCATTTTTTTCAAAATAAAAATATGCTAAAAATGATGTGATTTATACACAGTCTGCAAAGTACTCCGCAAAGGTTAAGTCCTGTTATCTAAAGAGATGTGGTATCCAGAATCCATAGCTTGTTACAAGATTCAAAGTTCATTCCAAAGAACCGACTTGATTATCCAGCAGTTTATTTACTGAGTAAGATCCTAAATGCCGGTGATAATTCAGTAATGAATAAGATGTATTCTTTAACCTCATGGAACTTAGGGTCTAGTTAGAAACACACAAGTAAATGATTACAATTTGCTTTCAACAGAATCAAATAGAGATTTCTGTGGTGACACACAGGAGGAATATCTAAGCCTGCCTTAGGTGATCAAGAAAGGCTTTGCCAAGGAACCTAAGATGAGAATCTAAGAGATCTTGCTCTTGAAAGAGAGAAGACAATATTTGCCATCGTGGTGACCATTTACCGCGTGTTACCACGTGCCTAACAGGACGTGCCCATTTATTCCTCACCGCAATGCTACGGGGCAGACCATTGGAATCCCTTTTGCTGGACCTGTTAACTGAGGCACAGTTAGTATTTTCTTTTCCTTCCTTGCTTCTTTCTTTCTGTCTTTCTTTCTTTTCTGACTCTCACTCTGTTCCCTGGGCTAGAGTACCATGGCATCATAGCTCACAGCAACCTCAAGCTCCTAGGCTCAAGTAATCCTCCTGCTTCAGCCTCCCACATAGCTGGGATTATAGGTGCCCACTTAATTTTTCTATTTTTAGTAGATATGGGGTCTGGTTCTTGCTCAAGCTGGTCTCAAACTCAAGCAGTCCACCTGCCTCGGCCTCCCCAAGTGGGAGGATTATGGGCATGAGCAACTGTGCCTGGCTGCAGTTAGTGTTCTCAAGCAATGGCAACCATCTGAAGAAAGTCCCTGAAGCAAAACTGGTCATGGATTATTCAAAAGAACTGCAAGCTACTCTGAATTGAACTTGTAAGCCATGGAGGTTACATGGAGTAGCAGTGGGCGTGCATGAAGGGTCTTTTAAAACTTTTTGGATTACAGGGACCCAGAAAAGGATATTAAGCTGGAGGCAGTATAATTAATTTCCGTTTGGAATGACTACCATGGAGTCAACATGGCGAACAAATTGAGACAGGAACAAATCTAGTAATAGTGGGGAGACCAAGTAGAAGGCCAACACCTGGAGGAGGGAAAGACCTGGCCCAAACCGAGGCAGTCACGAACCACAGCAGCAAAGCCGGGGGCTTGTAGCAGCACCAGAGATAGACTCTCACCAGCTGATTGGACCGGCAGTGGGCACAGTGGAGCCAGGAAAGACAGACTCCAAGGTTTCTGGCCTGTGCAACACAGGTGGGCAGGTAGGTAGGTAACACAGGTGGGCAGGTAGGTAGATAACACAGGTGGGCAGGTAGGTAGGTAACACAGGTGGGCAGGTAGGTAGGTAACACAGGTGGGCAGGTAGGGAGCCAGTCACCGAGATACTGAGAGCGAGAGCTGTGGGAGGGAGAACCAGAGGCAACACACTGATGTGACAAGATCTTGTGGAGAGCGGCACAGAGGAATCCGAGGGAGTCCAGCACTCTGGGAGGCCCAGGTGGCTGGGTCGCCTCAGCTCAGGAGCTTAAGACCAGCCTGAGCAAGAGCGACACCCCATCTCTACTAAAATTAGAAAAGCTAGCTGAGCCTTGTGGCGAGAGGCTGAGACAGGAGGATCACTTGAGCCCAAGAGTTTGAGGTTGCTGTGAGCTATGCACCAGGGCATTCTAGCGACATCAACAGAATGATATCCTGGCTCAATTAAAAAAAAAAGAAAAAAGAAAAGAAAAGGAAAAAAAGAATCTGAGAGGGTGACAAGGGACAGTCAAATCCAATGTGATTTTTATCATCTATGAAACCCTGTAGAGGGAAATTTAGTTCTTGAATGATGGGAGAACAAGTGGGACGCTCATGGTTCTGGTCAGTTTTAATTACAAATGGCATAGCAAATATGAGAAAACCTTTGTAAACTCTGGAAGCATTACCTTTCATTATGATTATTATGCCCTTTACTTATTAATATTTCTCCCTGCTTTCATCAGATTCAAACCACCCAAATGGTCCCCTTTACCTGCCCTTTCATGGGAACTTTTTTCTCTTTTACTCTCTCTTCCCCTCCCCATCCTCTACCTCAAGATTCAGTGGCAGGTAATTTGGGTGGACTTTAGTGGGTCTCGTCCATGCTTGTCCATCAGTGAACAGATATGTATTAAGACTCTCTTGGGGGAGCATCCAGAGCTCTCTGAGTGGCACTGCAATCATGGCGCCATGCTCTTTGGGCTCAGATGATTCTGCATTTAAATCATCCTTCTATATGAACTAGCCATAGTCCTGAGTAAAAAAAAGTCTGCTCATGTCTCTGCTCAGTCGTCACCAGCAAAGATAAAACAGATAATGTCACACCGGTCTGTTGTATTCTATGAGATCATAAAGGTAAAAGAAAATAGCAGAGAGCCTCGTGCTCAATAAATGTGCTTTCTGTCCACCTCATGAGGCAGTCGCCAGGATAAATGAGCTAATACTCAGAAGAGGGCTATGACTTCCCTGGAATAATTCTGCTATATACATTCAGTCATTTTTAATGAACTTTGCTGCTATTGCTCCTGTTATTATTTTTACTGCTACCAGGGGCTTGTGGTAGAGCATGTGTACAAGCCTTTGAGCAATGCTTGAACATGTCTTTATTATCATTATTTGTGAATCCCCCTATTTCTTTGTTCCACCTGGGGAATCATTTCTTTCCTAGCTTAGAGAAACACCCATATGTCCCTTTGGTTTCTGGCCACATCCTGTGTTATTTAGATACTCTGTTTTGTTCAGCTGAGATACTGTGCATGTTGAAGCGTTAGTGGTCAGAAGAAATTGTCACTGTGCTGTCTGGCACGTGGAGTGAAAGATGCAGAGATTAGAAACTGAGGATGATGAGGGCTTAACTGTCACTGTGGGTCTTTTTTTATATAAAAAGAAATGAACTTTTTAAAAACTTTAATTTTACATAAATTGCCTATTACCAGTATGATTGCTCTGATGAAAGATTATTAAAATAGCCATTAAATCTGGCATAGATAAAAAGCAGGCACTTTGGAGCTGGTGAAGTTCAGCATAACAGAACTTGTCAGGAAGGATTGAATGGTGTGACTTACCTTTGTCTTCTATTCCTAGACCAAGAACAACAACCTCCCAGGTCTTGACACATCATCCTGGCAGATTTGAATACTTCATGATGTTACAGAAAACCAAAGAGGCAAATTGCATGTTAAATTAACCAAGTATCTTTGTTTTTCCCCGAGGAACGTTGATTCAGGGGCCGCTCCGGTACCTTCTCTTAGTACATAGTCAGAGATTGGTTACAAAACAGAGTAAGATTTTGCTTGTCTCCTAGAGAGCCCCATTAGAAACTGTTGCCTTGGCCTCCTCGTTTCTCAAAAATTCTTCGAGATTTGGTTCAATTAGAGAAGCATTAACTTTGTGTGTATGTACATACACACACCATCTTGCTTTGAACAAAAAAACATAACATTAGTATTCTAATGTTTAACAAGATTTTCCATTAAAAGTTATTTATGCTTAAAAATGGACTTAGATTTTTCAGAACCTAATTACACTGTTCATGAGAAATGCATTTATTTCATTTTTTCCTCTTTAAGATGCATTGCAAGAATTAATTTCTCTGCCTCTTGAAGTCCTAAATAATGCTTCATTTTTATAATATAAAATGCCCAGATGTCCACAAAGTTCTATTCTGCAACGTCTCACTCAATGTTTATGTGTAACAACCTCGTGAGTTAGACATTATCTATCATAATTTTACAGATGAGGAAAACAAAAACCTTTCCACTACAAAGTCAAACCAAAATGTGTGGCTTTGGACTCCCAATCCAGTAGTCTTTGCCCTTGAGCAGGGATGACTCACTCTTGTTAGCTGAGATCTCAAATGAAAATTTTAGTTCTTATCAGTATCACAGGAGAAGGGAAGATACTTTGGAAGGTATGATGGGCCTGCCAAAACGAGAGGAGACAGAGACAGGAGCAAAGCCCATCCTGCAAACAAAAGGCTGACAAAATTCAGCCTCCAGAAAAAAAGAGGGAAAGAGAGAAGGCCCCAGTGGGCATATTGAAGACATCGCAGGTACAGAAAAATGGGGCTAAAAAAAGGAGTTTATTCCACAGAGCAAAACCTCTATGGTAAAAACTGGTTTTATCCTAAAGGGACTGAAAGGTTCTGGACCCAAAGATAAAAATCATTCCAAGGCACGAGAACGAAAGGAAGGCAGAGATACAATTCATGCAATCAAATTGGCTTTTATTCTACCTGAGGTGCAGGTGGGGTGAGATTCCTGATGAGGGAGAAATCCACACCGGGGCTATGGCGGACAGGGATTTAAACGGTTAGGGCAGCCAGGAATGGTCTGTCCATAGCTTTATCTGGGCAGGTAGATGGGAAAATGTTAGGGAAGTCTGGATTGGTCCGTTCACTATTTCCTGGGAGGGACATGCTTTCCAAGAAAGGGATCCTTCCTGGGTGGCTTAGTAACCTTATTCTGTCAGGGACAATCTCTCAGTGGGACCTCGACACTGCAAGCTCTTCGGTGGCAGTACAAAAAGTAGCGATGTCATATTCAGTCAGGTTGAACGGCCCAATATATCTACCAGATGATATGTACTCTGCAGTAGGGGACTGACAGTCTTGTCCCCTAAATTGTAGACCACTTCCTCTGCAACCTTCACAAGGTCTGTCATTTTTTCTTCTCTCCCCTGCCAGCTAACCTTGAACAGAGTTTCACCATGAGGTCACTTTACAACTGCACACTCATTCTCTATGTGCAAATGTCTTCTAATTTTTATTACCAAGCCCAGCTGTTACCCACTGGCCCTGTAATTATCTACACAATGGACATGACCCATTCCTACCCACCAGTGGAAAGCGTCTTCAGATCATTTATTGCCCCTAAATTCCATATCTACCAAGATCATCCTCCCTAGGAAGAGATCAATAGGTCTGGGAGTCTTAAAGAAGGAGACATTGGAAGCTGACAAAGGCACAGAGGTGACAGTGAAGGCATGTGAGGAGTAGGGAAGAGGCCAAACTGGCAGTGCCCATGCTGGGATGTCAGAAGGGCCTGGACTTTTGAGAGGAAGAGACTGGTTTTGACTTAGCCCTGCTAAGCCAGAACCACAGGCTCACCCAGTCCCCTGCAAATGCCCTTCTCTCTGCTCCCTCTTTGCTCTCACTCTCAGCCTTTCCTCTGCCCCCTCAGTCTCTGCGTCCTACACACTAGCCTTCCTTCACCTCTCAGACCGGCCAAGCATCCTCCCTCCTCAACCCCTTTGCTGCTTACTCTGCCCCAAATCCACTTCTCCCCACTCCTGCCTCCTGGCTCCTGCCCCTCCCTGTATGGGCCCAAGTGTCACTTCTTCAGGAAGGACTGAAGTAGGTTCTTCCCATTACTCTTTCTCACGGGATCCTGTAATTTCCCCTTTGTCACATTTATTCCAACTTGCAAGTACACATTAATCCTGTATCTAGGATTTACTGGCTCACATTTATTATAAGTCCATGCTAATCCTACATGTGGATTTACTGGCTTACTGTCTGTCTTCTCCACTAGATTAAGGACTCACAGGAGGCAGGAACCAGGTTTGTTTAGTAGAACGCTGTTATCCATGAGACATGCTCGCTACATATTTGTCAGCCGTGTGTTGGATGAACGCTGCTCTTATCTTCCCTTGGGACAGCCTCTTCCAGCTTCCCCTCCGGTCCCTGCAGTACATTCCACAAGGAAAACATTCCCATGCCCACATTCTCTGACTTTTTCCTTAATTTTATTTTTCTATCATTTATTCATACGTCATCAGGAATTGGGTTGTGTTCGCTGCTTGTGTCATGATTCCATCGTCATATTATCCGTTTTCCAGTAACTAAATCTCTTGCAGAATCTTTTTTGGAATCTTGCATAAACCTCCTACAATAGTTGAAAATGCTATTGGTGCTTAGTTTCTTCTTCATGAATGAATGAATAGATCAATCAATCCATCCTGCGGTATCCCTTTCACACAGAGAAAATCTTCACATAGCAAATAGGAAAATGACATTCCAGCAAACAGTTTCTGACCAGGACTCATTGCTATAGCTTTCCTCTTCCTGGATTGCTATTTTGAATTTCAATAAGAAGCAAACAATCTTATCTTGAAAGGAAGATCGGATTTATTTTTAATAAGAAAGGCTGAATTGGGAGCCTGCATTTTTCCCCCCAATTTAATAACAGCACTAGTATAGCCCTACACTCCTCAGCTGGCCTGATTTCAGGTGTAAGAGAATAAGGCTTCTGGGTAAGCTACTTTCTTAATGTAGGAGCAAGACCAATATCGCCAAACCTGTTTAAATGTGTGGAAAGCCTGGAGAGGTCACATAGCAGGAACATCTTGTCTGAACATGTTTCAGAATCCAGGACCCAGCAGGAGGGCATGAAAGGAAGCACCAGATTCCTTAGAGCCATGTCCTCAAACATGTGAGATCCTCATACTTAGCCACTGATAACCTCAGTAAGTAACTACTGTGATCTCAATCCCATCCTCCATTCACACCTGAAACAAATTAAAACAAAAAATATCTAAGTAAAATAATATGTCATTGTTACGCCCAAAGGAATAATTTACTGAACTTTTTCAACTTCTGCCCTGATTTTCATGATTGGCCTGCTGGTAAACCTCAAGTTGCTCATGTTACTGGTATTCTTTTCATGATTTACCAAAATAGTGCATATTTTATATATAATATTTATATGCATTTTACCTTGACAGTTGTCTGGCTGGCAGGTTTTATCTTGTTGGTATCTGCCCCTTCTATTTAGTATATGATCTCATAACAAGGGCCAGAAAAAGAAAGGTAAGTTTTGCTCAATACTGCCAGTTATACCATAAAAATTGTCAAAGTTGGATAGCGTCACTCCATCACCTGCTGTCCAGCCTGTGGTTGGCTTTGTGACAAGGAACAGAATGGGTAAGAGATGACTGCTAATGAGTCCTTCTCTCCCATCCCTCAGGCTACAGCCGTCCTGAAGGTTGATGGAGGGCCATGCTATTCAAACAGCAGGTGTGGCTGAGACAGAAGCTCTTGGTGCTGGGAAGCCTCGCCGTTGGCAGTCTCCTGTATCTAGTCGCCAGAGTTGGGAGCTTGGATAGGTGGGTGATTAAACGTTCTTATGTCCATGTGACATTAAGTAAATCTTGATTTAAACATCCTTAGGACATAATTTTAAGTCTATCCATCTGTTTTTCTCTCTCAAAATTCCCAAGAAACATGCTTTTCTGCAGTATTGATTTTGATTTATTGAGACTTTAAAAGAAAGAGATCCACATTGCTCAACCAAGCTGTTCCATCAAGACCCATTTGTATTCTCTGTGCGATGACACTTGTTTTTAGAGAAGGAGAAAGCTGTGTACAGTAAAGATGTCATTTACTGCAGCTCAATGTGGTCTGTGTGCATCTGGCATTGACCTCTAGCTGTAGCAAAACTGTGATGATGCGTCTGTGTATCTTCATTTTGAAATTTATGGGTGGACAATTAATGTGCTATCAGGAGCATTAAAATTATGTATGAGCCTGGAAAGCAGCTCATCAAGTTTGCAATCCATCGCCCTAGAAAGATGGCTACAGGCTTGGGGAGTTTTAACTATGTTAATTAGCTCTGGTTTTTAGGAGCTGAACATACCAGACAAAAAGGCTGTCGCTCAGAATAATTGCCCAGAAAGCAATGGAAAAATCCATGGAGGAAAAATTGCAGATGTAGTTTAGGTTGAAAAGGTAAACAGTTGAGAGGGACTAGGCCTGCAGAAGACCCAGCAACATCAGCCAACTTCAGGTTAAATGTTTCTGGACTGTTCTCTGCCTGGAGCGTGTGGCAAGGACAGAGAAGTTAATTTCTGAAATGTGAGACTTTCTTCTTTACCCTTTAAAACTGATTTCTTGGTCTGGAAAGACTAAAATATTTGTTCTCCATGAGT
Source organism: Otolemur garnettii (assembly GCF_000181295.1). Taxonomy (NCBI): domain Eukaryota; kingdom Metazoa; phylum Chordata; class Mammalia; order Primates; family Galagidae; genus Otolemur; species Otolemur garnettii. The sequence goes on along the minus strand of NW_003852397.1, from coordinate 10,310,749 downwards.
TTCATTTTCATTGCCAGTGAAAATACAACCACACTTTAAAATGGAAATATCTTCCTTTCAGTTTTCCTTTCAAAATTCAAGCTAATTGGTAGACTTCGTCAATACATATTTAGAAACAATGTAGCAGTAATCCTTGTTTTCCTTCAGCCCCTATCAATTTTGACTGGTAAAGTAAACCCCTTTGATGCTTGAAATTCCTCAGCAAATATCCTGCTCACACCTTGTTACCTGGAGGAAACATATAATCCGTGCTCATCACTGAACGCAAGTAGTTTCCCAGCATAGCACTTGATGATGGGTGAGACGCCTTGAAGGTGGTATCATTGTCCTATGTCCATAATGAAACTTTTATATCCAGCTCTTCCCCATACCTTTAATTAGCTTCCAGTCATTTGCTTTTTGTTGAGGAAATCAATCGAATGATCATTAACACATTCATTATTTAGTTGATGATTCCTTTCATTTTTAACCCAGGCTCTAATCTCTAAGGGGACAGCTTTGATAAGGAATTGGATTGCTTGGTGGTCTTTCTCAAAACCTCTCACTTTTTGCCAATTTGAAAAAATTAGGTCTGAAATTGACACAGGCTTACTGAGGCCAACCCTCCAGTAACTGAAGATCCTGATCTCTGGGGAGGCAGAGGTCACTGTACTGCCCCTTCTAATCCTAAAATTGTATGCTTTTTGGTTAGGGACTCAGGCTCAGAACCTGCTCTTCAGAAAGTGGGAAGGAGTGTGACATTTTCTCCTGTCTTCACATCAAGATAGGGAGTTGTGGCTCAGCGCCTGTGGCTCAAACAGCTAAGGCGCCAGCCACATACACCTAAGGTGGCAGGTTCAAATCCAGCCCGGGCCTGCCAAACAACAATGATGGCTGCAACCAAAAAATAGCCGGGCATTGTGGCGGGTGCCTGTGGTCCCAGCTACTTGGGAGGCTGAGGCAGGAGACTCGCTTGAGCCCAGGAGTTAGAGGTTGCTGTGAGCTGTGATGCCATGGCACTCTACCCAGGGGGAAAGCTTGAGGCTCTGTCTCAAAAAAAAAAAAAAAAAGATAGGGAGTTGTTCTCCAGGGCGTGATCTCCCAGGGTAGAAGGTTGAAAGAGGAAGGAAATAAAGAAGGAAAATGGCCCATTCTAGAGGTAGAGAAATTCCATTCCAACAGGGAAGAGACCATTTGTGTCATTCTCTTTCAACCAGTGTTCTCTGAGAGAATTAAGTCCTATGAAATGAGCGGCTATTTCCTCAATTCTTTTAAGAAAATCTAAAATTGTTCTAGGTGCTTAAGACAGAAATCCATCAATGGATGCTTTAGGGTTTAATTCTCAACGCTAAAGAGGAGCTGAAGGTTGAGTTTTCGATATCCCAAACAATGTCACAATGAAAAACATCTTTGACTCTGTGTCTGTTGATAATTGTATGTCTCTCTTTTAGAGCTCTAGTAATTAACCCCATTAACAAGGTATAAAAACAAAATACATATTTCTCTAAAACATTAACTGTGGTAAACTCCATCAAAAAAATAATTTCTGTATTTTCACACTTTCCACAATGCACATGAATTGTTTTCAAAACCATAAAAAACAAGGCAGGCACAATGGCTGTAATCTTAGCACTCTGGCAGGCTGAGGGAAAGGGATTGCTTGAGGGCAGGAGTTTGAGACCAGCCACAAAAATTAGCCAGTCGTGGTGGCACATACCCCTCCTAGTCACAACTACTCTGAAGGCTGAGGCAGGAAGATTACTTGAGCCCAGGAGTCTCAGATTGCAGTGAGTTATGATGACACCGCTGTACTCTAGCCAAGGCAAGAGAACAAAACTTCGTTTTAAAAAAAAAAGCATAAAACACAAACACAGAAACATATTTTATGTTTATATTTCTCCTCAAGCATTATGACAGATAGCTGTTTAAACAGAGCGCAAACCAAGAGCAGTCTGGGCATGGTCTGGAGGACATGAAAGACACAATAGGGTCTCTTGAAACAAACAAACATCGGCCTCATTGCCAAATTATTAGGATAACTCATATCCAAATTATTAGAATAACTAGAAGCTTTCAATTGGAGGAATTAACAGCCATTTGACTGATACTGTCTCCTTTTACCAAGAAGGCTAAAATAGCTCCCCAGATTAACTTAGGGTAAGTATAAGAAATTTCAGTTCAGTTTAAGACCATGCCTAGAAGGAAACTCAGTGTGCTAACCATTACGAGGCCAAATTAAACAAGCCGCTCCAGTCTAATATCGTTGTAACTGTTAACCATACCTTTCTCCTTGAGGAAAGCAGACGTGGTTATTCATCACACCAGATAATAATAAAGTGAAAATTCTCCTTTCTGGCTGTAGACATTGCATTCCCTCCTTTAGGAGTCCCTGATTTAAAGGGGCTTGACAGTGAAGACCTGAGGCTTCCAGCCTGTCAAGGTCTTGTTGATTTCTGGTCCGAGGCGTGGCAGGTGATATATAACACTTGCTGATGGCAGTTGGGTTTGTTCCTACTTTCAGCAAAGTCAAAACATAACCCGATCGCTTTAGATAGAAAGAGAAAGATGCAGAAGAAACACAGTGCTCTTCTGGCTATCCCCAAGGGCAAGGGCAGAGACTCTCATAGAACAGAAATCTCAGCAAGTGCCAAGTTTAGAATGATGCACATAGCCAAAGGCAGAGACTGGGACCTCTTTTTGGATTGTGTCCTAAAGATTTTTAAGAGCCACCTGAGTGTCGCTGAGCTGTAAGAAAATGATAGCACATGAAACCCGAAACGCGTGGCCTCCTAGCTGCCCTTCAACCCCCACACTGAAGATTAGAGTCTTCAGTCTTTCGTGTTTTCTACAGGATTTTAACTGGTGAGCTGTTAAAAAGCTGTTAGTGTGGCTGGTGTCACTTGTCTATCCTGTACTGTGAACATAAGTGCATTCTGTAGTCAATTAAGTGCTTGGTGAATAAAAATTTTAAGGAGCACTAATTAAAAAAACTCATCAATTATGTGTGCTCCATTTAATACAAGGTTGCTTAAAATAAAATTCCCAAACATATGTTCATTATAGATTGCAGCAGGCTGGGAACCAGCAGTTTTATTTATGCATTTAAAGGCTCAGTCTGACTGAGGAACTAGAAAATGAGTTCACTGCAACCCCTTTAAGTGTCTCTCTGTTGCTCGCAGGCTACAGCCCATTTGCCCTATTGAAGGCCGACTGGGTGGAGCCCGAGGTCCGGCAGAATTCCCTCTCCGAGCTCTGCAATTTAAGCGTGGCCTGCTACATGAGTTCCGGAAGAACAACGCTTCCAAGGAGCAGGTTCGCCTTCATGACCTGGTGCAGCAGCTCCCCAAGGCCATTATCATTGGGGTGAGGAAAGGAGGCACAAGGGCCCTGCTTGAAATGCTGAACCTCCATCCGGCAGTGGTCAAAGCCTCTCAAGAGATCCACTTTTTTGATAATGATGAGAATTACGCCAAGGGCATTGAGTGGTATAGGAAAAAGATGCCTTTTTCCTACCCTCAGCAAATCACAATTGAAAAAAGCCCAGCATATTTCATCACAGAGGAGGTTCCGGAAAGGATTTACAAAATGAACTCATCCATCAAGTTGTTGATCATTGTCAGGGAGCCCACCACCAGAGCTATTTCTGATTACACTCAGGTGCTAGAGGGGAAGGAGAGGAAGAACAAGACTTATTACAAGTTTGAGAAGCTGGCCATAGATCCGAATACTTGCGAAGTGAACACAAAATACAAAGCGGTAAGAACCAGCATCTACACCAAACATCTGGAAAGGTGGCTGAAATACTTTCCAATTGAACAGTTTCACATCGTGGATGGGGATCGCCTCATCATGGAGCCTCTGCCAGAACTTCAGCTCGTGGAGAAGTTCCTAAATCTCCCTCCAAGGATAAGCCAATACAATTTATACTTCAATGCTACCAGAGGGTTTTACTGCTTGCGATTTAACATTATCTTTAACAAGTGCCTGGCGGGCAGCAAGGGGCGCATTCATCCAGAGGTGGACCCCTCTGTCATTACCAAATTGCGCAAATTCTTTCACCCTTTCAATCAGAAATTTTACCAGATCACTGGAAGGACATTGAACTGGCCCTAGAACAATATGTGGTACAACACTATGTGTTATGCCTGGAGATACACAAGGTCTCCTCCAGATTAAAATATGCACTTTTCCTAGACATAGCTCTCCACGTCATTTTATCCATGTATACTTGTGCATATGCAGTATGTGACCAAATATAAGAGCAGTTCCTTTTCTACTGAAAATTTACAAAAAAACAGCTGTCTACGTAGTTGCGTCTTTTAAGCTATTTGCAAAAAAAAGAAGAGATAATGGTAGTGGGGAAAAGTGACTTCAGCTGTTCTCAAAGAGTTAGTCTTCCTTTGATTCAGAATTTGTCATTCGCCATTTTCATAGATTTTAAGCCAAAAGATGAATGTGTGAAAATGTACCAATGGCTGTGAAGCTTCAGGAAGTAGAGGATCAATTATGCATTTTTTTAAGGGAACGCTGGTTCTTTAATTCAGATGCTGAATTAGTGCCATGAAACGAGAAAATGCTATTTTCTTATTATTTAAGAGACTATCTTATCTCATAAAATTGACCTTGTCCCAAAGTTCT
>NW_003852397.1:10301494-10306037 GCF_000181295.1 Otolemur garnettii | reverse complement strand
ATAGTGTATATTGTAAATACTGGTTTCACACTAAGTAATTCTATTTTGTAAACTGAATATGGCTATTTAATTTATTGTGAAAATTAAATTTATTGTGGTATTTAAAAATGGAATGGATTAAAATTACTCTATGTGCAATTTTTTTTTATTCATTTTGTTTTTACATGCCCCCTCCTGACTTCCAAAATGGGAGCTGTTTATGTGCACGTGAGAGCACTTGGAAAGACGTGCTTCTCATCGGATTTCTGTACCTTTGTAAAAATGTATTTACCAAGTGAGGTTGAGTATATTTAAAAAAAAAAAAATCTCAACCATCTGGAAATCTAGTGTAACAACCACCTTACAGAACCCTGGTGGTGCTCTGCTACAAATCTGTAACAAGTACAGTAATTTACTTGCAGGCCCCGCTATGCCAGGAGAGAGACAAGGAATCCGTTAACAGAATCAATGCATAGAAGAATCCCCATTTTATTTGAACCTCTAATCAGAGTCACACCAGTAGAGACACATAACATAAAATTAGAAAACTTCTGTGGCCTCTGTACTGAAAGCTGCTGGTGCTTCAAAAATGAATACAAGCCCTCAGAACTCTTTTAGATGAATATATATCAATCTGCTCAGAAATGATTACATTGCATAGTGTTGCTATTACCATTGTAAACATATGGCTCATATTTCCAACCAGAGAAATTAATGCTAAATTGATGCCTCACTAACATCAGATGCACTGGATTATGCTTAAGTATGTTTCAGAAAAATATGGAAAGGGGTATCAACAACAACAACCAAAAGGATGCATTGTTCACAAGCACAGTTGCTAATCCAGTGGAAGCTATTTGCGAGAGTTGTGTTCAGCATCGCAGGGAGAGTGCCTAGGGAAATCAGCAAATTATAGTGGATTCCCTTTGTTTGTAATGAGTGTTGATTTTCTCCATGAGTTGTTTATTCTGTCCAGTGATTTGATGGTGAACTTTTCTAAATAAATAGCCCTTTCCCCTCCAGTGTCGGTATATATTGCTTCTTGAGTGCTTCTCCATAATCATCTCTTATCGTCTGAATCAGCAGTGATGCTGTTCTCTCAGCATGAGACAGGCATGACACCAACACCTGCTGGCAGGCTGGGCACTCCCTCCCTGCGTGATGACTCTGGAGTGAGAATCCCAGGTCTAAATGTCAGCCACTTCTCCCTTAAGCCATGAATGAAGTCAATATAAAGAAATTGGTGTCAGATTTCCCCATGTCTCAAATTTCAGCTCACTGTCAGAGCAAACGCTTTGATTACAACATCCAAGGACATAATCACTGTATTCCTAGAGCACAATATAGCTAATATGATTTTGTACCGGGAACTGTCAAATTATGGTCCATTAGAGCTCTGACGTGTCAAACATCAGCTTAGGTATTCCACCAATAAAAGTGAAAAATGGCAATCTTTTTCCAGACTCATAGAGGTATGAAAAAAAAAAACAATGAATTGAAATTTCTCAGTAATAACCTTTTGTTACCAATTTTTCATAAACTTTGCTGCAGCTACCAATAGTATATATCTGAGTTTATCCTAAGATTTCATTGTATTTGTGCCATCTTTTATAATTTGCTACTTTCAGCTCCGTGGGGCAATATTTCTTCACACAGGGTGTCCATAAAGTTCGTGTGCAATTTAAAATCGTGTGCAATTGTACACAAACTTTATGGCTACCCTGTATTGGGGGAGAGCACTGTGATTTCTAATTATTTCACTTCCTATTAAGTTTGAAAATTGTTTTAGACATTAAAGCCTCCCCCACAGAAACCTAAAGCAAGAGGCTTAACTTGAGAGGACTTTTGGGGAGATAGGTTGCATTTCACTGAAAAAACAATGACAGCAATGCCGATCAGGCTAAATAGAAAGAAATAAAAAGGCTATGACTTGATATCACATGTGCCCTGGAGATTTTTTTTTTTTTTGGCAGTTTGAATCCACCACCTCCGGTATGTGGGGCCAGCACCCTTACTCCTTGAGCCAGAGGCACCATCCTGTCCCCTGGAGATTTTAAACCTCCTTGTTTAGATAAATGTTTCCTCTTATCCTCAGACAGGCAACAGACCTCTAGAGAAATCTTCAGCTAATTACAGCCGTTCCACCAGGGCTCCCTTAATAAGTTACATCCTTTACACCATGAACACCTCGCACTCCTTCTAGAGACACAGTGGCACCATACTGCTTGGTGAAACTGTTCTAGCTACAAACAGAAAAATTATTTAAGCAATGGCAAAGTTTCTGATGGACCCTCAGGTTGAAACTACATCATTTTTTTTTTTTTTTTGAGACAGTTTCACTTTGTCATCCCCAGTAGATTGCCCTGGCGTACAGCTCACAGCAACCTCTAACTCTTAGACTCAAGTGATTCTCTTGCCTCAGCCTCCTGAGTAGCTGAGACTACAGGCGCCTGCCACAACACCTGGCTGTTTTTAGAGATGGGGTCTTGCTCTATCTCGGGCTGGTCTCAAACTTGTGAGCTCAGGATATCTGCCCACCTCAGTCTCCCAAAGTGTTGGGATTACAGGTGTGAGCCACTGTGCTGGCCTGAAACTATATCATTTTTGAAGCCAAGTAATTCCAATTATAATTATGCAAATAGTCCAAGAAAGGGAGAGAGACTAGGGAACAAAGAGATAAAAGAGATACAGACACATAGATGGACATCTTCCAATTCCAAGGCCATTCCCTAACCACCTGAAACCACTGCACTTAAACCTTCAACTGATTACGGGGCTAACTTTTCCTACTAATAGCCGTGTAGTAGAAAAGAAATCCAAGGCTTCTGTTATAAGTAAAGTCTTGTAAACTCCTCAGGGCCTTACAATCCCACCTGAGCTTAACTATGGTACATCTTACGTTGATGGAGCCATGAGAATAGTCATTAATTGGTGACCCAGCTCCTGCTCACCAGACTGACAGAACCTTGTGTGACAAGCTCGCAGACCGGCGGGCACCCCCCCACCCCCACCCCCGGGACAGGAAGATGTGTTATTGCTCAGGGAAGGTGGGAACCAAGGGCAAGAGCAATCAGAATTCCGGCCCTGCCCATGGCTGGTTGCTTGTCCAATTAGTGGGCAAGGTAAATCAAATTGCCTTCATAGGCGTAATTGGAGAATTTTCCAAGAGCTAGAGACTCTCAAATGATCATAGCATCTTCCTGCTGAAGTCTTTTGTGCTCTTTTTGCACACTCAGCAGCCATTTTCCACGAAGAAGAATAGACTGTAGCCTAGGGGAAAAGAAAACTGTAAGGAAGGCTCTTCCCCCCAAAATGACTCAACACAGCAAAATCTTAGCAATTTGGGCTAATGAGAGGCAAATACAGAATATTTTAAAATACATTCATTGTGTTTATTGCCAAGCAGACAAGGTGCCGATCCATAATAACAATATATTAGTACATTTTTTAAAATATCCAATTGTTCCTCCTTTACTAAATAAAGGCCTCTTAATTGGCCTGTCAGGATTTTTTCAAATTGGTATACTTCAGTATCTCATAACAGTCTGTCCTCTTAAGTAGGTTATTGAAGCCCCTTAGCATCTATGTATCAACTTTTACAGCGTGACTTCCTTTTACAACTAGTGAAAGAATGAAATTCAGACCAAAATATAATCATTTGGCAAGCCTCTAATTAATAATGCCTTACTACACATTTTAGAAGAGGAGTTTCTTTATATTTGTGCTTCTTATAATTTCTTCCCAATTACATTTTATTGTACCTCTTAGGAACGAGAGTGCTGTTTCATAATGATTAGAAATGGATTGGGAAGTTGAAGAGACAGAACTGAACTGATAGCGTTATACGTCTCCCATAGAAGGCACGTGATTGGTGTTCCAGAAACAAGGCTCTCTTACTTAAAGCCAGCGCATTTGAAAAACTGTCAAACATGTGGCACCTTATCAGGCTGGTTCCATCAATGAATTTGTGAACCGTATCAGTCTACCAGTTTTGAGGCAGCTACTGGAGAAAAGGTGTATTGTTTCTAAACATATGTGTCATCCTCTTCAAAACCTGTCCTCCAAGAAGCTTAGTCACGCCCAGGAGGCTGGTAGCACTATCTCTGGGGCTAGGGAGGTAGCTTGCCTTCCACATTTCCAGACACACTCTGCTGGGCCTTCCCTTTTCCTTAATGACACCAGAGCGTATCTTTAAGGTCAACTGCTTGACTGTTTTTTCAGTGACACCACACTAAAGCGTACAGGTTTGAACAGAGTGTAAAAGAATTTGTGATTACTGCATGTCAGGTTGTCTAACACTAGGACCTGGAAATTAGTACAACTCTTTAAAGGTAAGACTTTCTGGCAGTGCCAGATGACAATGTCACCATACCAAGTGGAATTAGTGCTGGGAACAGGTGAGTTACAGTTCAGAAAATATAAGAAAAAAAACTAAATTGCTGGGGGCAGCACCTGTGGCTCAATGGGTAGGGTGCCGGCCCCATATACTGAGGGTGACGGGTTCAAGTCCAGCCCCAGCCAAATTGCAACAGAAAACTAGCTGGGCGTTCTGGAGGGTGCCTGT
>NW_003852397.1:10297006-10301378 GCF_000181295.1 Otolemur garnettii | reverse complement strand
CAAAAAAAAAAAAAAAAAAAAAAACTAAATTGCTCAGCCTAGAGGAAGGAGAAAAGGCTTTAACTAGGTCATGTTTGAAGATCAGAGCATCTCATCCGGCAGACAAGCAGGAAAAGTGTTCTCAGAGTGATGGAAACAGCAAAACAGAAGCGTGAGGTGTGGAGAAGCCCAGTCAATCCAGGGAAGCTGCAGAGTAGTTCACAGGAAGAGAATGTGGAATAGAAGGATAGAAACCACACCAGAGCATCCACTGCCCTGAGTGACCCCTTCCACCATCGCCCTGATGGGGCGCTGCTGAGAACCAGGCCAGGCCTGCCGCTTGGGTCTACATCCAGCTGATCCACGGAGGCTGAGTGTCTAACAATGGAATAGAGATGTTACAACTAAAATCCCAAAGGAGGAAAAGCTCAAATGATCAGCGCCCACGTGATCATTCTTTTCCTTTCCACTGTGTGCTACAGTGTCAGGGTTCAGGCAGCTGTCTGCATTCTCAGTTGTTAGTGTGCTCTTGGCCAAAGAATGACCAAACCCCCCAAAGTAAGGCAAACATGAAACAAAAGAGAAAGACAGGTTTAAAAAGCAAGAGCAAGATACAGGTTTACAGAGCAAGATGTGTTCATTATAGACAACAAACGGTCCTCCTATGTCACAACAGAAAAAGGCTTTGGTTATGGTCTGGGGTCCCTCTGACTGGGACCCTCCTCACGGTTCAGACATTACCATGGAACCATTTTGAAGGGTAGTTAATGGCATGGTCATTAGTGTTAAGTTACTCTAGGTTACTTTCCAAATCCTATTGGGCCTGGCCCTCCCCAGGGTTCCTCCTTCCCCTAGGCACGACAACTGCTCAGGAGAGGATTAAGGTGGGGCAGCACTAAGAGGGGACCTCTCTATTTCTTCTTCCCGGGTGTGGCGATCCCTGGCCGCAGCACCAAGGAAAAGCATCCACTTTGTCCCTTAGGAGAGTCTTGCAGGCTCCTTGCTGTCTACTTAGCAAGTATTATTTTTAGTTCTCTCACGTATTCCTTTTGTAGCCCATAACTATGCTGCAGCTGATGGGATCCTAAATATGTGGTTCCTTACGCCCCTAGAAAAGAGGAAAAGGTGTCTTTTCAAACCCAAGTCTATGGGTATACCGACCATGTAAAAGCGCCATATTGTCTCCTTGCCACCAACTTTCTTGCTGTATAGCTCCACCCATCCTGAGACTCTATCAGGAGAACATGGGGGAGTGAAAAGAAAACAAATACAGCATTCTCCTGCAAGATCAGTAGGCTATAGTGTTTTCAAAAATGGCCAGGAAATATGTTTGTTTCATTGCAAATGAAGGAGATAACAATCATGTATTGATTAACAGTGAGGATACACACTGAGAAATGCATTAGGCAACTTCATCATTGCACAAACATCACAGAGGGCACTTACACAAACTGGATAGTACAGCCCAGCACACATCTGGGCTACATGGTATAGCCCATTACTCCTGGGCTGCAAACCGCACAGCATGTTACTGAACTGAATACTGAAGGCAATTGGAGCACAATGGCAAGTATTGAAACATATCTAAGCATAAAAAAGGTACAGTAAAAATATGGTATGAAAGATTTTGTTAAGTGCTACACCTGTATGGAGCACTTACCATGAACGGAGCTTGCAGACCTGGAAGTTTCTCTGGGTGAGTGAGTGAGGGGGAGGGAACATGAAGGCCTGGGACTCTGCTGTGCACTGCTGCAGACTTCATAAAAACTGTATGCTTATGCTCTACTACATTTATTTAAAAATTTGTTTCTTCAACAATGGATTAGCTCGCTGTACTTTTTTACTTTACAAAAGATTAAATATTTTTAAACTTTTTGACTCTTTTGTAATAGCACAGCTTAAAATACATACACGTTGTACAGCTATTCAAAAATATCTCCCTTTTTATATGCTTATTCTATGAGCTTTCTTTCCCATTTCCAAATGTATTTATTTATATTTATTTTTTAAACTTGTTATTAAAAACTAAGATACACACATGATTAGTCTAGGTTTACACAGGGTCAGCGTCATCAATATCACTGTCTTCACCTCCGCATCTTGTTTCCCTGGAAGGTCTATAGGGAAAATACGATCCTTGGAGCTGTCACCTCCTATGATAAAAATGCCTCCTTCAGGATACCTCCTGAAGAACCTGCCTGAGGCAGTTTTACAGTTAACAGTTTTATAAGTGGAAGGAGTGGCTGGGTGTCATGACTCACTTCAGCAATCCTAGCACTCTGGGAGGCTGAGGCAGGTGGATTGCTTGAGCTCAGGAGTTCCCGATCAGATTGAGCAAGAGTGAGACTTCATCTCTACTAAAAATAGAAAAATTAGCCAGCATTGTGGCAGGTGCCTGTCGTCCCAGCTACTTCGGAGGCCTGTATAGGGCACTTACCATGAATGGAGTTGAAGTTGCTGTGAGTTATGACAACATGGCACTCTACCCAGGTGACAGGGTGAGACTCTATATAAAAAAAAAAAAAATGTGTTTATATATGTGTGTGTGGACGTTCACTCTAAAATACCAATAAAAAAGCATAGTATAGCAAATAAATAAATCAGTAACAAAAGTCATTTGTTATCATCATCAATATCATGTGCTACACATAATTGCCTACGCTGGACCTTTGTATGTCTGGCAGGGCAGGAGGCTTGCTTACACCAGCATCACCACTAACACGTGAGTAAAGCTTTGCACTGCCAGACTTACAAAGGTCCAGCATAGGCAATTATGTGTAGCACAATTATGGTGACTACAACGTCACTGAGCAACAGGAATTTTTCAGCTTCATTATAATCTTATGGGACCACTATCCTGTAGGCACCTGTCGTTGACTGAAACACAGTTTTGCAGTGCCTGACTGTAGACGCTGAGCTTTCTGAGTGAAGTGGGCAGGTCAACTTGTCATTTGGGGCTTGAGCTTCTCAGTAAGTAAGAGAATCAGACTAGGGGCAGTTTACACTCTTCCATAGGACATTATACAATTCTGTAAAATTGATTATTAGAACATTCCTTGTCACAGTGACCATCCACAGAGACAAAACTTAAAGGTGGAGGAGGAAGGCAACAGACCCTGCTGTACTTGTGCATACACTCTATCCAAAAAGCTTTGTGCCTACCTATGATTTTGTCTTAAAGGACTATCCTTTGTCACCGTTCCCTTGCAGCTTTCCTTTAATTCAGCCTCTTCTCACCTGTGGCTTCCATTTTACCCGTCCCTTCCTGCATTAATTAAGTTTACCACACAGCCCACCACCCCCAAAACATTTACGTCCTAATTCTGTTGCTCAGCTGGGTGATCTTCTGGTCTGGCCCAGCTTGTCTTCCCTCTGCCAGCCTCTCTCCCGCACCAGGGGTTTTGTCAGGTCAGCTGCCCACTGCAGGATCCCAGGCGGCCTCTCCTGACTGGGGGCTTGCCCTGCTTAGGGACTGGTGCTGCCCACTAGTGCCAGCTGGTGGCTTCATGGCAGAGGCTCCTGAAGCAAATGTATCTCTCACTTAGTGGACTTACTGGGCTGCTTCACATGGTAGGCAGCTCTGAAGAACAGCACGAGAAAGCAAGTCCCAGTGTCCAGGCACATTTCAAGCATCTGCTTCCATCACGTTTCCAGTTAACTCACTGTCAAAGTGCATCACATGCCCAGCCCCACCTGTCGTGTGAGAGGGGACTCTAGATAGAGTGGATAGAGGAGAGGAAAGTACTGTGGCTGTTTACAGATAACCTGATTTGCCTCTCAACCTTGATTTTATCATGAATAAAATTATAATAAGAATTCACTAAAATTTATTTTCTTAGCTTTCTACATAGCCAGATAATCAGTGGCAACATTTTCCTTAATTTTTAAAGAAATACATAATAATAAGAAGAGTAGTTGCCAGAATAACACCCCTCCCCCAACGATATCTGCATCCTGATCTCAGAAACAGGTGAATATGTTACTTTCCATGGCAAAAGGGACTTTGCAGATATGATGAAGTTAAGAAGAGGGTGAGAGGGTATCCTGGGTATTCCGGGAGGTCTGGATATGACCACAAGTGTCCTTAAAGGTAGTAGAGGGAGGCAGAAGAGGTCAGTCAGAGGAAGGATGAAAATGGAAGACAGGTGGAGATTTGAGGATGTTCAGAGAGATGCAACACCGCTGGCTTTGCAGATGGAGGGAGGGGGCCGTAGGATCGCCCTGTCAACACCTGATTTTAGCCCAGTGAGACATGCATGAGACTCCTAAACCTCTGGAAATGTAAGATAATGAGTTTGTACCATTCCGAGTCACCAGGCTCCTGGTAATTTGTTACGGCATCCAGAGAACACAAAAACAAGAAGAGGAGAGGCAGTGAGCGCTCACTCAGTGC
>NW_003852397.1:10295007-10296172 GCF_000181295.1 Otolemur garnettii | reverse complement strand
GCTGAGCAGGCCTCCGAATGTAAGCAGAGTGACTGTCAGGGAACAGTCCCCTGGTCAGAGAAGCAGGGAGCAAGCCTTGAGCCTCCACTGCCGATCAAAGGGTACAAAAGAGCTGTAATGGCAAAAAGCAGACGAATTTGTACAAAGTGTAGAATATCTGACATTTTAAAATACCTTTAACATGATGACTTTTATGTTGAAAAGGTACAACATTTCCTGTCTTCTTTCGTGGTTCAAGTCCATCTAACTTTGATCCAGAAAGCCTGAAGTCTCCAGAGACTGGAGCCAAGAGTCTTAGTCTTATCCTAAGTTCACCCTGAGATCTCCTCCAAAGGATCTTGAGAACCATCTTGTGGAGAAAATAGAGAACAGAAATTGTTTTTCCTGGGCTTTATTAAATGCAAAGGTATTTATTGATCCCCTAATATGTTCCTAGCTCCGGAAGGATCCATCAATTACTAAGGGCCACTAGAAAAGCCAGAGTTGGGGGGGTGGGGTGTGTGTGACCAGAATACAGCCTTTCAGAATTCCAGCTTAGGCCACTAGTCAAGAAAAGTCTCGAAGAGGTTCCATTTATTATTTATATCTGCTTACTTCATAAAAGGATTCGAGGTGGCAATTTTCCAATTAAATGTGTTTCCAATCTCCTCCTAATCTTGTTTCATGGGTTACATTTCAGACCCTTGTACTTAATCCTGAATAAAATATGTACTGAATCTGTATAAAATATGAATTAGCATTAAAATTAAACTATACACACATTTAGTACACATGTAATATGTATGAGCGTATATATTTGTGTTTGTAAGCCTGGTGAAAGAAGCTAATGAGAATAGTTCATTACAGGACTAATTCAAACCATCCTTTTGCTGGTGATTACCTGCCAAATGTGTACAGCTGCCTTTTGAAAATTTCATTCCGAAGGTGTCCCAGTCTAGCCCAATGAAGTGAGTATACATAAGGGAAAAGAAAAGAAAAACTCAATAAGCTGATATTTCCAAAGCACATCAGCCAATCTGGAAACAAGCACTTTGACAAAAGAACCCAGCCTGCCTAAAGTGTCACTAGAATAAGAAGTTTCAATGGTAAAAAGATGTGTGTCTTTGAATCTAAGGATACTGACATCGCTTTCAGGAAGTACTGTTCATGCAATTGTTGCACCTCT
>NW_003852397.1:10285908-10294867 GCF_000181295.1 Otolemur garnettii | reverse complement strand
TTTTTTTTTTTTTGCAGTTTTTGGCCGAGGCTGGGTTTGAGCCTGCCACCTCCGGCATATGGGACCAGCACCCTACCCTTTTGAGCCACAGGTGCTGCCCTAGTATCACATCTCACAGCAACCTCAAACTCTTGGGATCAAGTGATTCTCTTGCCTCAGCCTCCCGTGTAGCTGGGACTACAGACACCCACCATAACACTTGGCTATTTTTTAGCTCAGGCTGGTCTTGAACATGTGATCAAGCAATCCACCCACCTCAGTGTCCCAGAATGCTGGGATTACAGGCATGAGCTACTGCACCCAGCTCATAACAGCAATTATTAAGAAATTAACAGTGACCATTAATCATTCCCTCGTGATTATCACATTATCTTTCATCTTGACCACCATCATGCAAGAGGAATTTGTGGTGATTTTACTACACATTAGGTGATTTTATCTAATAGAAGATAATTCCAAGGTGGAATTTTTGCTCTGAAAGCACATTCAAATTTAAAGATAAATTTACGAATAAAGTGTTTACTTGGTGTTATTATCTGCAACTACTGTGTTTGGGGCCTCCTTCATTAACGTGAAGTGTTCAGTTAATAAATTCACAGACACAACCTAAGACTCTGCAAGCACGGAATCCACAGCTCTCTTGAAATGTCCTTAGGAGCTCTAAGCTAGAGATCCAAACATTACTGAAAACAAAAGTATTTGAGGTGAGGGATGCGTGACAGGAGAGTCCCGACAGAGACACTCACTAAGCGTTAACTGTTTTTTCCCCCAGGACTAACAAGCTGAATCCAGCCTGAGTTGGTCAAATCATTGAGTATCATGTAATCGCATCTTTTTTGTACCACAGATGACTTGGTTAGGCAGTGTGGCTTTCCCAAGAGGGCACTGCCACAGCCTCCAAATTCCAACATCTATGACAACACACGTGTGTGCACACACTTGTATATACAAGCATATGTGGAAGGGGGCCTTTCTCTTCTATGTTATATCCCGAAGTCATACTATGATGCTATCAGTAAGACAGCTCTTTCCATTCTTGTTTTCCTAATTCACTTCCAGGCTGGAGTGAATGGCAAATCTTAGTAAAAGATACCATGTTAAACTCAGAAACTCATTAGAGGTGTTTGATACATATTTATGGGTTGAATGAACAAATCACTCTTTCATTAAGATAATGAAGGCTTTGCAGCTGGGTTAAACATTCTTGACTGTCTCTTTCTTTTTTGAAAATGGTTTTTGTACACTGTAGGCCAGGCATGTTGCCTCACACCTGTAATCCTAGCACTCTGGAAGTTGAGGCAGGTGGATTGCTTGAGCTCAAGAGTTCAAGACCAGCCTGAGCAAGTGTAAGATCTCATCTCTAAAAAATAGCCAGTTGTTGTGGTGGGCACCTAAAGTTCCAGCTACTTGTGAGGCTAAAGCAAGAGGATCACTTCACCCCAAGAGTTTGAGATTGCTGTGAGCTATGATGCCACAGCACTCTACCAAGGGTGGTAAAGTATAATTCTGTCTCAAAATATAAAAATAAAAATAAAATTGATTTTGTGGCAGAGCACAGTAGCTACACCTGTAATCCTAGCACTCTGGGAGGCCAAGGCAGGTGGATTGCTTGAGTTCAAGAGTTTGAGACCACCCTGAGCAAGAGCAAGACCCCATCTCTACTAAAAATATAAAGAAACCTAGCCAGATATTGTGTACGCACCTGTAGTCTCAGTTACCTGGGAGGCTAAGGCTGGAGGATAGCTTGAGCCCAAAAGTTTGAGATTGCTGTGAGCTGTCACACCATAGCACTCTACCTAAGGAGATAGAATGAGACTCTGTGTCAAAAAATAATAAAAACAATAAAAACAAAAACAGAAAAACTATCTGGGAACCATGGCACATGCCTATAGTCCCAGCTATTTGAGAGGCTGAGCCAAGAAGATTGCTCAAACCCTAGAATTTGAGGTTGCTGTGAGCTATGATGAGGCATCAAAACTCTACCCAGGGTGACAGAGTGAGACTCTGTCTCAAAAAATAAATAAATAGGCTTGGCACCTGTGGCTCAAGTGGCTAAGGTGACAGCCACATACACCTAAGGTGGAGGGTTCAAATCCAGCCCGGGCCTGCCAAATAACAATGACGGCTGCAACCAAAAAATAGCCAGGCGTTGCGGTGGGCACCTGTGGTCCCAGCTACATGGGAGGCAGAGGCAGGAGACTCGCTTGAGCCCAGGACTTGGACGTTGCTGTGAGCTGTGATGCCACAGCACTCTACCCAGGGGGACAGCTTGAGACTCTGTCTCAAATAAATAAATAAATAAATAAGTTTTGTGTCAGGACAGTCTATGACCCTTTATACAAATAGATGTCTGGTGGCCAGTCACCAAATTGCCACACATGTCCTCCAGCAGTGGACACAGTGCAGGATTCTGCTGGGCTCCTAAATGCCCATTTTACTTTTAATGCATTGTCAGATAGAAATGGTAAGAATCAAGGGCTAGCTTCAAACTCTGATCTTTAAAAGCCTTCTCAGGCCAGGTGCCTGAGTGGCAGTCCAAGTCACTTTGTTCTCTATGCCTTGGAATCTACAACTGTGGGGCAGCAGATGCCAACTCCTACTATGTAAGAGTCCTTGCCCCTCTTTAATATGGACCCCTAAATTTTCTCTATTAAGTGTAAAATTCTACACTTACTTAAGCATAAATTAATATGGTAAATTTCAAAAACAGGGACCAAAACCATAAACCAAGGTCCACTTTCATTATATTAAACCAGTGCTCTGAATATTCATTGCTTAGGAATTGATGTTATTAAAAGTGAACATTGTAGTTCACTAGTAGCACATAAGCTAGAGCTAATTTTTGTTGTTGTCCTTGTAAATGACTCTTGACTTCTACCTCTTATGAATGTTAACACATCTCAACCTGGGAAAGTGTCAGACACAAGAGGATGAATTCAAAGAGAAGTGGGCGGTTTTAATACACAAGGACTCTGGAAATTAGTAGGATTCTACACATACACAACTCCCTCCCCAGTCGCTGTTTAGAGAAACACTCACTTTGGTGTGCTTTGACATTTAGGAAATCATTGTTAGCATTAATTGAAGAATGATTAACGCTAATTATGTGAATAAGCCTCTGCATGGACAAATGAAATAACCAGACCATGGTGGATACACTGCTTTTGACTCTCTAACAGTGAGAATAGCTACAAATTGAAATGATCATTCTGTGAGTCTCGTTGGTTTTTGCATCTCAGTCAATTGGCTACATCATGTAGACCCACAGGCACATCTTCTCAGAACATTTGATGCATGAATGGTTTGGAAATGTTCACCAAATGAAGAGCCAGAAGCTGTGAGTAGATGAAAAGTTCTTGGCCTGAATATCCCCCTAACTCAATAGAGATGCTTTTGTCCAGGCATGATGGATAACGGCATTAAGGACTACCCACTGAAATGCTTATTTCAGCATCTCGCAGGTAATTCTGGCAGAGGCTCAAAGAAGTGTTTATTTTAGTTCCTGCCTCTCATAGGACAGAGGAGAAAACTGAGCTGCAGAAAGGTCGTCTGCCTGAGTTTACACAGCGGGTGAAGGCAAAGTGGGGTAGATCCCAGGGCTTAGATCCACCCCACGGAACCCAGCTGTGCTTACTATGTTTAGGGCATTGTTATGATACACTAATGAAGAATTGCGATTTTTGTGGGAATTCATGATGAAGAAAGGTAGAAAGCAGAAAGGGGAGATATATTCATATCTTGAAGTACCAGGTAGAATCCATCAAAACCTACGATTACCCCACACAGGCAGGGGACGGGGCTTCACATGCTTTTCATCCCACAGCACACATACAATGTGACAATATCTGTCTGGCCACCTGGAATACACGTCAAAACTATCATTACTGGCCCTGACTCCTTTGTTATCCAGACACTGCCTGACTTCTCTGAGGGCATCAACCTGCCCTCCAAGGGTAAGTTGCCCATTTATCTTACAACGTCTCTAACCTGTTCATGAGTCATCAGGCACCTTGGTCTGTAGATAAGAAACTCTACCATATCGTAAATATCCTTTTCATTATTAGAATTAAATATGAAAATGGAAATTACTGTGGCTTCTTGGCTTTCATTGTTCTTAACTAAAGAGTTATCAAGGCTTGGCACCTATGGCTCAAGCGGCTAAGATGTCAGCCACATACACCTAAGGTGGTGGGTTCGAATCCAGCTGGGCCCACCAAACAGCGATGGCTGCAACTAAAAAAATAGCCGGGCATTGTGGCGGGTGCCTGTGGTCCCAGCTACTTGGGAGGCTGAGGCAGGAGACTCACTTGAGCCCAGGAGTTGGAGGTTGCTGTGAGCTGTGATGCCACAGCACTCTACCCAGGGGGACAGCTTGAGGCTCTGTCTCAAAAAAAAAAAAAAAAAGAGTTATCAAGTAGAAAGAAAACTTTACAGTCATTGAATATACAAAGGTATACCTGGCTTAAAAGGACTAGGAAATGAGAGCTTTAAGTTGCCTGATGAAGAGTGCATCTTTTTCGTTCAACCCTTGCTACTTAAAATAGTTCTAAAATAGTGATTCTCAGCTCTCCTGCACGTGAGAATTACTTATGGAATTTTTAAAAATTGACACCTCAGTCACATCTCCAGAGATCCTGATTCAATCCTGAGAAGTAGCCTGAGCATTGGGATATTTATTTATTTATTTATTTAGACAAAGTCTTACTCTGTCACCCAGGCTACAGTGCCATTGAATCAGCCTAGCTCAGAGCAATTCAAACTCCTGAGTTCAAACACCCTTCCCGCCTCAGCCTCACAAGTGGCTGGGACTACAGGTGCCTGCCACAATGCCCTGCTAATTTTTCTACTTTTAGTGAAGACAGGTCTCACTTTGCTCAGGGTGGTCTCAAACTCCTGAGCTCAGGCGATCCACCCACCTTGGCCTCCCAGAGTGCTGGGATTATAGGCGTGAGCTACCGTGCCTGGCCACATCGTTTATTTTTAATGTCCCTGGAACCTCAAAAAATGATGATGGGTCCCTTGGCCTCTGAGAGTTAACAATTTCATATATCCAGACCTAAATTTATTCACCACAGGATTGCCAGAGAGAGGAGGTGCCCTTTAGGTTTCACTTTGCTTGTCCTTGTCAATTCGATTGAGAAACAAACCCGGGGTCCACAGGTGGGAGAATGAGCTTTTGAACCAAGCAAGTGCAGACGGGAGGAAAGGTGCAGGAACACTAATCCCTATTCCCACGGAAATGCTCTGGTTTCAATATTCCTTTTGAAAAAACGTAGCTTCTCTAGTAAGTTGGTCACACTCCAAGAGGAATTAAGCTTGAAAGATAACAGAACTTCAAAAGCCAAGTTGAAAAGACCAGACCTGAGGCAGTGAAGGGCATTCAGAAGAGAGAAGGGCTTTAACTCAGCTTTCAAAGCATGTTCTCCCTCCTCTTTGAAAGTTTCTGACACTTTCGGGGTTGCTGGAGATGTTCCCACCCGTAACATCTTTCATCAGAAAACCATGAAATAACAAAAATCTCTCTCTGTGTGTGTAGAATAGGGGAAACTGTGAAAGTGAGATAAAGTGAGTTGCTTCCGGTTTCTGCTGCTTCTTGAGCTTAACAAATCGTCTCCAGGAAAGTTGTTTGAGCCTTATCTCCCTGTAAATGCGCAAGATGCACATTCTACTGTGAGGGAAAACGAGGCCCCAAATAAGGTCCCCAAAAGGAAGCAGAAGCCACCTCTGCAGCTTGACAGCAATGTGTCTCTGTGACTCATTTGTCAGGAGTAGGAAAAGAAGAGAAAAACTGGGCAGCAGGAGTAAAAGGTACAAACGCAAGTCTCAGTAATTACAGCCATGCCTTTCAAAGGCTAATTCCCTTTCCAATAGTCCTATGTCTTCCTGCATTGACCGAGGTAAACTTTGCTGCCGTTTCAAGACTCAAATGAGAATCATTTCAGTTTGCTACTATGTGCCAGGCCAGTAGCATGAACATGATATACACAGTGCAAAGGGCCTCCTCTCAGGAAGCTGTTAGACAGACTTACCGCTGGGCATGCATGACAGTGAACAAGACATCCTCTTCCAAGGAACCGAGAGCAGGTGGCTGCTGGACACAAGAAGCCCGAGAGTGCACAACACAGGATTCCTGCTCATAGGTGATGTGTGCCTGGCTCCTACGGGCAAAAGGATGGCGTGCTGTGCGGGGGGCCTCCCTCAATGACCTGCCTTCCCTGAACCCTTTGACCTAATAATTGCTTCTAGACTCCCCATCTACACTCACACAAACACCACTGCTTTTGAACAAGATATTTTCAGTGTTTATTTCCCCCTTCAACTATAAACATACTAAAGCCATCAATTATAATGTTGTTTTGATTATATCCTCAGCATACACAGTAACTTTGGAAAACCAAAGCCATCACCACCAATGATGGCATGGACATAAGTGGCCCTGAACCAAATTATAAAATTTCTGCTCAGAAAATTCACTGATAGCTTGGTGAAACTTTTTATTTGTTAATATCTATAGAGTGTTTTTGCATCAATATTCATGCGTGATGTGGATCTGTGGTCTCCCTTTGTGCTGTCTTTATCTGGCTTGTGTATCAGTGTTCAGCTAGTTTTATAAAAGGGTTAGAAAAGTTCACTTCCTTTGCAGCGCACTACAAATATCAGCACATTTTTTTCTGTAACAGGTCAGATAGTAAATATTTTAGTTTTGTGGTCTGTATAGTCTCTGTTGCAACTACTCAACTTTGCCCAAAAGCAGCCATAGACAATGGAGAGATAAGTGGGTGTGGCTGTCTTCCAATTAAGCTTTATGAAAAATAAAACTAGTGGCTGGAGGTAAATTTACCCTGTGACCCTTAGTTTACTGATATGTGCTCTGAAATAATTTATACTGTATGTGAACTGTGTGTTCTTCAAAGGATGGCAAAAGCTGTAAACTAAATATTCATCCCCCCCCCCCAATCCATATGTGGAAACACAGTCTCCCATGTGAGTCTGTGCCTTTGAAACATGATTGGGTCAAAATGGTGGGCCTGTCATAAATGGGATTACTACTCTAAAAGAAGCACCAGAGAGCTTCCCTGCCTCATCTGCTCCTGACGGCACAACGGGAAGGTGCATTCTATTAATGAGAAAGTAGGTCCTTGTCAAATGCTGAATGTGCTGGGAGTTTGATCTTGGCCTTCCTAGGCTCTAGAATTGGGGAAAACCAATTTCTGTTGTTTATAAGCCTCTACTATGCTATTCTGTTGTAGTAGCCCACGCAGACTCACACGGTGGAAGAATGCTTCTACACCTGCCCTTCGGGGAAAAAGAAGTCTCTAGTATTTCCCTATTAAATAAGATCACAAGACTGGGTGCAGTGGCTCACGCCTATAATCCTAGCACTCTGGGAGGCCAAGGTGGGTGGATTGCTTGAGCTCAGGGTTCGAGACTCGGTTTTTGCTAAAAATAGAAAGAAAAAAAAAAAAACTAGCCAGGTATGGCAGCGGCATGCCTGTAGTCCCAAATACACAGGAGGCTGAGGAAAGAGGATTGATTGCTTGAAGGCAGGAGTTTGGGGTTGCTGTGAGATATGACACCACAGCACTCTACCCAGGACAATAGAATGAGACTGTCTCAAAAAAAAAGAAAGAAAGAAAGAAAAGAAAGGATCACAAGACATTACAGATGTTACATTTTCCCTGCCCCAGCTCCGGAATGAATTGTGTCTCCAAGAAGTCTGATACCGCTGTGTTTTAGTTAGTTATACAGGTTTTATGATATCTTTTTTTAAGAGACAAGGTCCACTATGTTGCCCCAGGTGGCCTTAAACTTCTGGGCTCAAGCACTCTTCTGGGCTTCCAAATGGCCAGGACTACAGACATGTACCACCATACCCAGATCTTTGATATTTTTAGTATATGATAAAAGTAATTCCCCTTATAGTTTTAATTTTTTCACATTTTGTGACAAGATCTCCCTTGCCCAAGCCAGCCACAGAAGGACAGAGAAGACCAAAAGGGTATTGTGACCCAGGGTCAGACTCGCTCACAGGAAGAGGCCTGGAGGAAGCATAGTTCATCAGGCCAATGTAGGAGCTAGTAGCTGGAGTGTGGCAAGATAAGCTCATGGTCCTGGCATGTTCTTAGTGTGGTCAGAGAGGATTAGGCATATCACACCAGTGACATGAGGCTCCAGCAGCAGTGAGTCCAGGTGCAGGAGAAAGCTGAGATCCACACTTGCTGCATGGAAACTGGTAGCAGGGGGCCCTACAGAGGAAGGTTAGTACAGTGAGGACAAGGTAAGGCCCTCACCTCAGAGACTCAGGGTCCCAACACAGCAACCCCAGCAGAGGGAACAAGGACAATCTCTCTGGAACAGCTGCAAGCCTTCTGAGGTAAAGACTAAGATGCTGAAATAAGGCCCAGCAAGGATTAGGAGGGCTGGAGCACAGGGTCGAGAGGATATGCACAGAGTGGGGTTCAGGCAACTCCAATTGTCAAGCTAGAGCTTCTAAGTCCCTCCTGAACTAATATCCCAAATAGTCCCAGAGCCCCCAAGTAGAATTGATTACTCTGGCTTTGAAGAAAAGAAGGGGCAATATCTTGGAAATAATCAAAGTCAAACAGTGGACTTGGAGTTATCCCCGATTAGCCAAATGATTTCGGGCAGGCCACGTTTACTCTGTGGGCCTTGGAGGGAGTTGAATGAGATCATGTCTTCATTGCTGTTTGTTTCTGAGAGTCTAGTTAATTAACTCATTTAAGAGCAGAAATGATTCACATTTCACCTGCAGATTCTGTGCGCCCATGTACTGTGCTGGACATTTTACATACGCTAAGGGGAAGGAAACTAATGCTTTTTGTTACCAGTGGCATATTGGTAAATGTTTAACAACTAGCTCTCTTGTGGGTGGAGAAACACCGATTTGTGGCATTGGTCAATATCTGTGGTGTAAATCCTTCCATCATGGTTTCAAGCT
>NW_003852397.1:10282312-10285055 GCF_000181295.1 Otolemur garnettii | reverse complement strand
GCCATTTTTTGGTTGCAGCCATCATTGTTGTTTGGCGGGCCCAGGCTGGGGATTCGAACCCGCCACCTTAGGTGTATGTGGCTGGCGCCTTAGCCACTTGGGCCACAGGTGCCGAGCCACATAATTTACTTTTTAACAGTGCTTGTGTTTAATAACTGGCTCTCAAAGTTTCTTATTTATCAACCAGTTCTTGAGCATGCCAGCTGTAACCCCCTCATTGAATGTTACTTACAGTTGCCATGATGGGCATGTTAGATACATTCTTTCATTAATCTTTACTATGTCCTTCTGAAAGTTATCATTTTACAGACAAATAAAAAATCTCAAAAAGATTAAATAACTTGCCTGGAATCACATAGCTAAACTATCATTGTGTGGTCACTACTCCTCAAGTCCCCATATTCTATTATACCACACCACCACCCATAGAGCAGAAATTTGGTTTTAAACTGTTTTATTCTTTATTTAAGCGAGTAGATTGTGTCCCATAGAAGCCAGGGTCCTCTGAATGGAGCGAGTTTGCAGACACTGATGCATGGTGGGGTTCCCTGATGCTGAGTCAGTTTGGTAACAGAAAGTGTTATTAAGAAAGACAAGATGGGGTGGCACCTGTGGCTCAAAGGAGTAGGGCACCGGCCCCATATACTGGAGGTGGCGGGTTCAAACCCAGCCCCAGTCAAAAAAATAAAAATAAAAATAAAGAAAGACAAGATGCCAACACCACACAAAATTTACCCTTGTACCGTCTGATAAAGGAGAACCACAGAGCACTGATTACCCAGAAACTCAGGAATCACCTCAACCTCTCCCCTCATTTTCCTTCCTTTTTCTTAATTCCCACTCAACAAAATTGATTCTTTTTAAGTAAATCAATCTGTTGTACATAAACCTAAAGAGGAATACCTATAATATTGTGCAACCCTTGCTTTCTAATAATTCACAATATTTCTTATCGTTCTTGGAACATTGTGGTTCATGGTTAACTGTTTTCCTTCCAACATAACACCATGGTGTTTTCTGTTTAATAAGCAGCATCACTCTATGGTTAGAATAGACGCCTCTAGGAACAAAATAATTTATACAAATTAGCACTATGTGTTCCCTAAAATAGAAAAACCTTAGAGGATAAATAAATATATTTTTTTTTCTTTGCATGTTTTGGCCAGGGCTGGGTTTGAACCCACCACTTCCCTCATATGGGGCCGGTGCCTTACCCTTTTGAGCCACAGGCACCGCCCAATAAATATATTTTATAATTCAAAAAAGTTAGTGGCTAGTTACTTACTAGGTAATACTTAAATCATTCTATAATTTGCTCTAAAGGCTCAAAGGCAATTGTTGGCCATCCTGAGTGACCTGCCTTGCCAGGAGAAGGTATTACAATTGACTAGTGTCATCTACTTTGAGCAAAAATACAATTAAAAAAAAAAATTAGTGACATTACTCTGAAGAATCATTTTCTCTGTCACTAGTTGGTTAAATTATTCTCCAGTGCCTTTATTGTAAAGTGATTTTAGGTCCGGAAAAGAATGTAGCATGTCTTTTTCAATTACAGTATCAATTCAGAATGTTATTTTCCCTGTGTCAATGGGCATCACACAGGAAGCTCTGCTGTTGTAAAGACCTCATGCCCATTAATTTCATTTCTCACAACAACCCTGTGCTGTGAGAACTATTATTATCCTAACTTTATAGAAAATTGAAGTACAAAGAAATTAATAATTCGTCTAAAAGTGCTATATTATTCTAAAGGTAAATTCCATATTTCCTAGGCCTTCCATGATCTGGCCCCAAAGGCCTGGTGAAAACTGGGTCCCACTTCTAACTGACAACAGTAGTACTATTACAGCCTGGCCACCTCTTCTGAGTTCTTGTCTGTGAGCTCTGTTCCCACCACTGTTCCCACCCAAGATGCCCTCTCCCTTTCTCCCTAGCTGCTTGGACCTTCCTCATCATTCAGAGCTCGGCGGTGGTGTCAGCCCTTTTCTAGAGACACCTCTGCTCACTCTCACCCAATGCCCTTACCCTCCTCTGAATTTAGAAGCCACTTTTCTGAAGAATTATTTCTATGTATTTCATATTTTGTGTTGTCCTGTTAACTTTAATTCTCTAATTGTTAATGGTCTACAATGGGTATTTGTATATTGAACCTAAAATAATAATAAAATAATGGTGAACATTAAAAAAAAAGAAGAAGCCACTCTTGGTAACACTACCTGATAACTTCTCTTATGTCTTATATTGCCATTTAGACATCTATCATGAATTCTTGCTTCTCCGATTGGAATGCTAATTTGGTATAAATCACGTCTCCACAATGCATTCACAGTACAGCACAGTTCTCAATATACATAGCTACCCCCAATGCCTTTTTTGTTAAATTAATGTTTTCTATAGCTTATGCAGAGATTATTCTTGTCATCAGAGTGCACTCTACTTACTCTTCTTGGAGCCATACTGCACAAACCTTCATCATGAAAAATGTTCAGCTGCCCAGAGATCACATCCATTCTGGTAAGAAGGATTTATGGACTAATCTATTATTCAGGATACTTACTACCTTACCCCAATCCATTTTTTTTTTTTACAGGTTTTTTTTTTTTTTTTTGAGACAGAGCCTCAAGCTGTCCCCTTCGGTATATTGGGCTAGCGCCCTACTCCTTTGAGCCGCAGGCGCTGCTCCCCCTATCCGTTTTCTTATTGTATTTTCAAATTCTATAAAAAATAGAATACTAGAAAAAGT
>NW_003852397.1:10279543-10282292 GCF_000181295.1 Otolemur garnettii | reverse complement strand
TTTTTTTTTTTTTAAACCAGGACAGAGTTTGAACCTGCCACCTCCGGCATATGGGGCCAGCGCCCTACTCCTTTGAGCCGCAGGCGCTGCTCCCCCTATCCGTTTTCTTATTGTATTTTCAAATTCTATAAAAAATAGAATACTAGAAAAAGTTCCCACTTTAAGTTAACTTGTTAAAATAACCTTGAAAAAACTCACAACTTAGAAAATAAGAAATGAAATAATTTTTCTTTTACTATGTCTAAAACGAAAGCCTGGGCAGTTGTAAGGAAAGTAGAGCGCCACTCTCTACTGGAGTGATTTTTAGTACCTTCCCAGATCCTTAGAGAGTTACAAGCATTTAAATGAGGAGGAAAAAAGAGGTTTCTTTAAAATGACAGGTGAATTTTCAAGTTTGAGAAACTTTCAGGATAATAGCTCCCAGATTTTATAATGTATTCAAATGAGGGAGAAATTGACAAAATTGAATTGTTTGGGAAAACTTGCCTAAAGCAAACAAGAAGCAGATGGAGGGGGTGGGTTATGCCAGTGAATATATCGCATTGCTTCTTAATGCGTTTGGGGATGGACCATTAGGCTAAAGATGAGAAAGAAAAAAACCCAAACAAACATTTAACTCCAAATGAAAGAAATAAACAAGCTAGCTGCTTTCAATGTACTCTGCCTGATTTTATTCCAAATTGCTCTTTAGGGATCAGAAGTATATCAGCTTCTGCGAGAGGGCAGGGGGAACCATCTCTGTGTCCCTCACAAGGCTCATTTCCTCATAAAACAAGAGAATGAACAAGGCTGCCGTGTCAACATTTACCGGTCACATTATCAAAATTACTGTCAAGTCATTTTGCAAACCACCAATTGGATAAATTCTTAGCACAACATTTAAACACCAAGGTGATTTAATTGGGGTAACATCAGCCAGGAATTCAGGAGAAATTCTTGAGGAATTAAAATTAGATAAAGGACCAAGGACGCTCTACAGATGCAGAACACGGTAGACTGGCTGGTTTAACTTCTGTCCTCAAGAAAGTGTTAGGCTTTATTTTTAGAAATCAATTGGAAATACTAATGGACAAAGCTTCCCTTCATTAAGAGGAACTAGCCTTGTTGCAAGAAAATCCAGTCACTCTCACTAACGGAGGTAATAAGAGATGTCATTGGAAGATATTAGAGCTGAGGCACACAAAAAGAAAAGGCGACATCATAATTAGATGGCAACCAACAGGATGAGAACACTGCATGCCCAGAGTAAAGAGCGTGGAGGGCAAAGTAAGGGAAATGTGAGGAATGACACTCCGAGCACTCAGTGTTAACGCTCACATGCAAGATAGAAATACGCTGTGACCTTGGTTCTGAGAAGGTTCCAGTTGCCGTGACCTATGTGTGACATTGTTATCTATTGAGGACCAGATTTATGAAATATAAATAATAGATTCCAACTTGCCTAAAAAACATGTTCTGATATGATGTGAGGAACCATAACTGAGGGAAGAAAATTAATTCAACACAAAACTTGGTTTAGTCAAGGCTGTTTCTCATCTACTGCTTTCTGAAGGTGTAAGGGGACAAAGGAACATGTCTAGAAGCTTCTGAGCAAAAATAAATGTCCTATATCTCTTGTCACTGAGTTAAAATCTAAAAATATGCACTTGGCTTTGAACAGAACAGCTGGCTGATTCGGTCCAAAGTTCCATCAATCACGGGAAGGCTCCAAGGCAGCTGGATTAATGACCTTTTTCATGTATGGACTCCCCATTCTGGCGTCATGAGATTATTCAAGGGCGTAAGTGACTTGTTAAGAAAGTAGTTTCCGTTGTTGGGCTGGTTAACTCTTTTATGTCCTGGACTTTAGAGCAGCATGCACAACTCTAGATTTTTCACCATCACCAAACACTTACTGAGAACAAAATCAACACGCATAAGAACATGTACTAAAATAACAAAGTGGCATACGCCATGTGCCAAATGAATGCTGAGGACAGCAAATATCACAGAAGGAGGTGAGCAATGGTCTGGAGAGGGGAAGGAAGAATTCGCAGAGAATATAGACATAAAGTGAGCTTGAAAGTACTGGGGAAAAAATGGATAAGTAAAGAAGAGGAATATAGGTACCCAGGGTTGGAAGGCATGTCAGCAAAGATCTAGAGATTGGAATTCACCTGGCTTGTCTAAATTGGAAACAGTCAGAATCCCTGTAGCAGATGTAATGAAAAATGAAAGTGAAGAGGTAATTAAGTGCAAAATGATACAGTGTCTTGAATGTCGGGTTTAGCAATTTGTACTTTATGCTGCAGGTAAATGGACTGATGATTTAGAAAGATTAAAGAGATACAAGGGAATAAGATAGGTTAAAAGCACAAAGATGGAAAAACCAGCACGGAGACTATTTCAATAATTCAAACCAATCAAGCCAAATTCATACTACATGGGCCCAAGGGCCCAATCTGGCACACAGCAGATTTTATTTGGACTACGTGCTTTTTTAAAAATTCAAAATAAGTTGTCAATATTTAAAATGAGAATATTCACATTTAACCTGAATTTCCAACTTCTCCAGAAAAGCTATTTTAAGACCTTTATAGCCCATAGGCCCAGGTACTGAATTCAGAGGTTCTATCCCACCGTCATTCAAACATCCCAAAATAAATCCAAATCTCACACAAACAGGATTTATACGTAACTGTATAGGCACTGATTAGCATTTAACTAGTTGAAATTTTAGGTTCCGTAAGAACTAAAATATTTCTTTGAC
>NW_003852397.1:10278969-10279523 GCF_000181295.1 Otolemur garnettii | reverse complement strand
TTTTTTTTTATTTCTAGGTTATACATAGTCCAGCTCTTAAAAAGCTCTAGTCCAGTGTTTTTCAACCTTTTTAATCTCATGGCACACTTGAACCTATAGTTAAATTTCCATGGCACACTTAAATTATGTTGATCAAAAAAAAGGAGTAAAAAAAGAGTAATGTACTTACTGTGTTTTGAACTTCTTCTTTCAAAAATAATTAATTAATGATCTTTTAAAATGTTCACGTCATACGAATGTCTCAGCACACACATTGAAAATCACTGCTGTAGACTACAGGCACCATGCCCACCTGACAGAACAGTGCTATTCTCCTGAAAAATCTGAAGATGGCAGCACTGGGCCCATAATCATATATGGATAAAGTCCTTGTGCCACAGGGCTATGTTCTATAGATGACTACAGACACCACCAGACTGCTTCACCCACTTATATTATCTGCCTGGACCTGTGAGCATTTGCATTTGGGACCTCTTCTTCAAATCCCTGCTACTTTTAGAGGGTGTCCTGTGCACATTCAGCCTTCACATCAGCTGGACCAAGGTGCAGAATCT
>NW_003852397.1:10271272-10278864 GCF_000181295.1 Otolemur garnettii | reverse complement strand
TATAAACTTTATATTTTTTTTTTTTTGAGACAGGTCTTAACTCCATTACCCCTGGTAGAGTACCATGGCACCATAGCCCACAGCAACCTCCAACCCTTGGGCTTGACCAATCCTCTTGCCTTAGCCTCCTGAGTAGCTGACACTATGGGTGCCCGTGACAACACCCGGCTAATTTTTCTATTTTTAGTAGACATAGGGTCTCACTCTTGCTCAGGCTGGTCTTAACTCCTGAGCTTAAGCAATCTACCCTTCTCGGCCTTCCAGAGTGCTAGGATTACAGCCATGAGACACCGTGCCTGGCCTGTCATAGACTATTGTAATATCATGTAAACATTAAGCGTTGATGTATGATCCTGATCAGCAGCTTCATCATCAGCATCACCTGGAAATTGTAAATTCTCAAATCCCGCCCCAAATCTGCTAAATTAGAAACTCGGGGATTGGGGCCTAGCAGTCTATATAATAAAAAGCCCTCCAGGTGAGGCTGATTAACATGGAAATTTGAGAGCCACTCTTTTATTTTATTTTTTTTTAGAGACAGAGTCTCACTCTGTCAGCCAGGCTAGAGTACAATGGCATGATCCTAGCCCACTGCGGCCTTGAACTCCTGGGCTGAAGTAATCCTCTTGCCTCAGTCTCTCAAGTACTAGAACTTATGCCACCACACCCAGATAATTTTTCTTTGTATTATGTGTACGAATGGGATCTCACTATATTGCCCAGGCTGGTCTCTAACTCCAGGCCTCAAACACCACTTTCTCCTTGGCCTCCCAAGGTGCTGGGATTGCAGGAGTGAGCTACCATACCAGGCTGAAAGCCACTGTTTTAGACAAGCATTTCCTAAACTAAGAGAATAGTAGTGGGAAAGAAGATCTAGAGTTAAATTGTGCAAAGGAGAGATCAGTAGGATTTCATGACTGCTGAGAGATGGACAAAGGGAAGCAGATTCAGGAATGATAAAGCAACATTTTCTTCATTTCAAAATATTAAAGGGGTACCAGTGTCTTTGATACATGATGAATTGTATAATGCCACATGCAGGGTTTTTAGAGTGCCTGTCACCAGAAATAAAAAAATTGAACTCATATGTTTTCAGTTGTGTATAGGTCAAAGATTTATTTGTTAGAATATCTTTATAAGGATTCCTCATTAATAAAAAAAAAAAGGTGAGCGAGGGAAGATATTTATAGAGAGAGAACGCTGGGTTTCAAAGAAACAGATGCTTGAAGATGTCTAAATGGAGTGCATTGGGGCTTTACGGATACAATTATCTATAGTAAAGAGGATTGCTCGTGCTCTGGAATGCGAGAAATAAAAATCTATTGAAGTTTTAAGGATTTAGGGATGACTGATGTCTAATGAATTCCAAATTCAGTAATGATGTTGGACTTCAAGGACAGGAACCAGAAACTGGGGCAGAAGTTGAGGACGAAGTCCTGTTATACAATACGGCGATGGAAATCCCACTCTAGAAATGAAAACTTCCTTTGAAAAGATGATTCAGAAGACCAGTTGCAAAGAGGAGAAAGCATTTGCCCTGCAGAAAAGTCGCAAGAGAGTCTTCCAGCAAGAAAGCCAAATGAGCAAAAGTAAGGAGGCTTGTGTAAGCACGGACCACGTTAGAGAAACAACAAGGGTGTTGGCGTGACTAGAGGACAGGCAGGGAAGGGGGAAGTTTGAAGGGGAAGACTGAAGAGACTGGCCGGGTAGGCAGGGAGTAGATCAGAGTATGCTGTAGTATTTCAAGCAAGGAAAAACCTTCCATGTTTGTGCTTTTTTTTTTTTTTTTTTTGAGACAGAGTCTTACTCTGTCACCCTGGGTAGAGTGCCATGGCATCACCATAGCTCACAGCAACCTCAAACTCTTGGGCTCAGGTGATCTCCTGCCTCAGCCTCCTAAGTAGCTAGGACTACAGGCACCTGCCACAATGCCTGGCTAGATTTTTTATTTTTTATTTTTAGTGGTGATGGGGTCTCGCCCTTGCTCAGGCTGGTCTCCAACTCCTGAGCTCAAGCAATCCACCTGCCTCAGCCTCCCAGAGTGCTAGGGTTACGGGCATGAGTTACTGCACCTGGCCTATTTGTGCATTTTTAAAAAGTTGACCCTGGCATCTGTGGTGAGAGTAGTTTCAAGTGGACCAGAGGCCAGCAAAAAGTTGGGCAGATGCTATTATATTCATTTCGCCACTGGAGTCCATAGTGGGAAAAATGTACCCTAGCAGAGGCACATTTTGGTGTGCAAAACTAATATCAGAACTTCTGTTGGTACATACATATTTGTTATAATTATTGTCATCTAAAAAATTAAGGTTTACTAGCAGCTAAAATATGAATTAATATTGAGCTCTCCACTTGGTCCATGTGCCAGAAGGCCACATGCTATTCATCATGATGTTAAAGTGGGGAGAGTTCTATGACATGGAAACATTCATGATGACAGTCCTCGTCCCAAATTCTTTAGAGGGCCTATTTCAGCTCAGATGTGCCCAGGGAAGTGGATTGATGGCTTGTACTATCTAATGTAAGCTAAACTAGCCCTTGGAGAAAGAATGCATGATTTTTAAAAGATTCCTGCATAGAGACTGTAGATTGTAGATAACATGAATAATTCAAGCACAAGGAAATGACAGAACTGAAGCTTCTCTTTCTCTGCGAACTCTTTCTCAATCACATGGTTAAGTTAAAAGTAATGGCCACATAGGTCATTGGGAAGTTGGCCAAACAGCCTAATTATCCAGCTTTACATCCATAAAATATAAATGGGATACGTGGAATATGCATGAAATACTGCTTTACAACCGTAAATATAAACCCAATCAGATTGCATGCCGTACTTTAAGATATTAGCTATTGGTAGTATGACATTATCAAAATTAGCAAGATATTTCAACAGTGAGATGAAAAACCTATATGGCTACTCACGAGATGAAAGAAACTCAGACACTTCACACTTACAATTTGTCATCTTTTCTGCATGTGCTGTCATTTGCAATAATTTGTAAATAGTGAGATGGTTAAATATTTTAGGTACCTCATGTATCTAGAATTCCACAGCATTTGTTCTTTTGTATCTAGCTTATTTCACTTGGCACCAAGTCCTCCAGGTTATTCTGTTTTCAAAAATGACAGGATTTCTTTCTTTTTTAAAGCTAAATAAAATTCCATACTGTGCGTGTGCATATACATACAAATTCCACATTTTCTCAATGTGTCTATTGAACTGTTGATTCCACTTATACAAGGCAGACTTAAGTTGGACTTAAAATAGTCTGACTCACAGAAGCAGACAATAAAATGGGAGTTATCAGGGGCCAGAGGGAGGAAGAAATGAAGAGTTGGTCAATGGGCATAAAGTTGTAGTTATGGGAGAGATCTGCCATATGGCACAATGCCTGTCATCAATAATACTGTATTATGCAGTTAAACATTCACTAACGGGGTAGATCTCATGTTCAGTATTCTTACTACCAAAAAGAAGGGAAAAAAAGACACAAGGAAAATTGTAGAGGTTATGGATATGTTTACCATATTATCTTCATTTAGGTGATGGGTTCATAGGTATATGAGTATGGTCAAATTTTATGTGTTAAATATGCAAATTTTTTTCTTTATCGAACATATGTTAATAAGGCTGTTTAAAAAATTAAAATATAGTTTGCCCTCTTAAAAAAAGATAAGATGTTTAAAGGATGCCCACTTTCACCGTTGTTATTTGACATAATACTAAAGTTCTAGCTATAACAATTAGATAAAAGAAAGAAAGAAAGGGCATCCAAATGAGATAGAAGTCAAAGTATCCTTGTTTTCAGACAGTATGATCTTAGGTTTACAGAAACTTAAAGAGTCCACACACACACAAAGATTATTAGAACACATGAACAAATTCAGTAAAGTCATAGGAGAAAAAAATCAACATACGAAAATCAGTAGGTTCCTGAAAAAGGAACCAAGAAAGTAATCCCATTTGCATTAGCAACAAATAAAAGACATAGGAAAAAACTTAGCTAACAAGGCGAAATGTCTCTACAATGCAAACTATAAAACATTGATGAAAGAAGCTGAAGAGGACACAAAGAAAAATAGAAAATTTGTTAAAAATGTCTATCTTATCCAAATCTATCTACAGAGTCAATGCAATCCTCATTGAAATATCAATGACATTATTCACAGAAATCGAAAACCTAATATTAAAATTTACATGGAGCTACAAAATACCCTGAATAGTCAAACCTACCCTGAGCAAAAAGAACAACTATTACCTGACTGAAAATTAGACTACACAGTTGTAGTAATCCAAACAGCATGGCATTAGCATAAAAATAGAGGTGTAGATCAGTGGAACAGAAGAGAGAGCCCAGAAGTAAATCCACACATCCATAGTGAACTTATCTTTGACAGAGCCATTAAAACATGCATTGAAGAAAAGACAGCCTCTTCAACAAATGGTGCTGGGAAAGTGCACAGCACACTCACTCCCACAGGCACTCCCGTGTTTATTCCAGCACTATTCACAATGGCCAAGATTTGAAATCAACTTCAGTGCCTATCAATGGATCAGCAGAAAAAGAAATTGTGGCACATATTGAAATATTATATAGTCACAAAAAGAATGGCATCCTATCCTGGATGGAAGTGGAGACCATTATGTGAAGTGAACTTTCCCAAGCACAGAAGGACAAACCTTGCATGTTCTCAGTCATATGTGGGAGATAACTATTAAAACAGCTGACCTCATGGTGACAGAGAGTAGAAGGAAGGCCGGGCATGGGTCAGTAACATTTCCGGCAACCACAGAGCAACCCATAGTCTTCTCTGAAGTCACGAAAACCCTTTTTCCATCTCTTGAGTCATTTATAGGCTACAGCAATAAATGTATTTATAAATGAAATTTGAAGCATTTACTTTTGTCTCTCCTTGATTTCTCTGGAATTTGAAAACCATTTGTCTTGCATTCCAGTGATGGCCCCACCCAGACCAAGAAACTTACTCAACTGGCCTCGGGACTCTCCATTCTTAATGGGCCTTCTGGCTTTTCAAAGCTTCCAGCAGATGACTTTTGATCTCTGTCATGGCGTGCCCGGCCACCTTCTGAGCTACACTCTGAGTTGCTTCAAAAGAGGCCTCTGGCCCTGCTTGTGAAACCTGCATACATTTCAGCCGGTGACCAGATTATCCTCAGGACTTGGAGGAAAAGCCTGACAAACGACTCAGGGAAGAGGACTGGCCTCTGGGATGTCCTGCTCGTGATCCCGACAGCGGTCAAGTTGTCTGCATTACACCATTCCCGCATTTAGCCTTATTCCCCTGAGAAAAACCGGCAAACTCAAACCAGACCAGCGGACTGCGGAATCATGTGGAGATGAGGGTTAAAAATTCCAGTTGTCGCGCTGGGGGAGCACATCATTCTCAGACGTCTTCGTCTGCTGCTGGGTTTAATGTGCCCCTGGTCTACGGTTAACTCTGCTGCATGTCACTCCCAGTGCAACTTTAAACCTGTCCCTTGCTGGAGTACGTTCGATCCCTGGACAAATGCAGTAAATGGTAGTAATTATTTCCATTTAAAATCTATTTTATAGATATGAATGTAGTACTAGGAGTGGGGAATGAGAGGGCCTGTGGTAAAAGTAAGATGGAGTCAGTCAGGCTAGGGCAGACATGACACGGCTGGGCTGGTCAGTTTAGGTCCTAAGTGACCTTCACCCCCTGTCTCCTACTCTAACTGTTTTGTAAATTTAGCTCCCACCCTAAAGATGCCTTTCTCCAGTAGTTTAGGTGGATTGATTTAGGAGATTAACTTCTGAATTGGAAATAGATCCAATGTAATAGATCTATGGTTGTAATAGATCACTGGTTATGCTGATTATTATTTAAAATAAGGGTTAGTGTGGGCTTTGCTTTGAACTTTTATGTATAAAGCTGTGATTTTGGAATTGGAAGACAGAACAGTCTTGGAGAGGCTATTCTCACTGTTCCCCAGAATTGCCCTCCCCTTGTGACAAACGTTTGATGGACCTAAAAAAACAAAACAAAACAAAGGTTGGGAAGGGTAGTGGGGAGGAGGCCTAGAGTGGGGATGATTAATGGGTATAAAAATATAGTTAATTAGAATAAATAATAGTTGATAGCATAACAAAGTGACTATAATCAGAAATAAGTTAGGGGTATGATTTAAAATAACTCAAAGAGTGGAATTAGAAGGTTCCTAATACAAGGAAATGATAAATGCCTGAGGTGATGGATACCTCATTACCTTGATTTGATTAATTCACATTGTACGTCTCTACCAAAACATCATTGGTACCCTATAAATATGTACAACAAGTATGTATCCATAATAATTAAAAATGAAAAAAAAATTTTAAGTAAGATGATATTTAATAATGACCCATCAAATCCATTAACACATTTTTATTATTTGTGGGAAAATTTATCTTGTGCTGTTCATAAATATGGTTCTAAAAATTTGTTTTCTTCATCTGTATCTCACCTGCAGACATTTAGAATGTGAAAACCTTAAAGCATCATCTCTACTTCGATCCACAGCAATAACCCCCTGTTATACAGTGAGCACCTTAAAAATGATGCTTTGATTATCTGCTAAAGTCACACAAATGTCACTCCTGAGAGAAAATCCCAACTAATGAATGTTGTATACTTACCGGTTATACTGTGAGGATAAGGATATATTAGCAAGGAAGTACATTTGCTTTTGAAAGAAGGTCTAGGAAAAATTGTTCTAAAACTGAGTACTGTAATTATTTTCATAAGTATGGGGGAAAGTGCAGTGTTTTATTATCAGGTCTATGAAAAAGGGCAGTGTAATTAATCATCAATTATGTTCTTAAAATTAGGCTTCTTTTAAGACATAAAAGTCAAAGAAATGCATTCACTTTGAATTGCGATGCTAAGAATATGTTTTAAATTAGCATCATGAAAATGTTATTAGGACGAAAATCATTTGCATTGCCCACAAAAGGCCCCATTTTCAGTAATGTGCCTCAAGTATATTGTCTCTAATAAGATTTCGCCCTGGCTTAGACTTTTTTTTTAATCTAAAAAGCTTTAATTTCTTTACAAATATTTATTCAGCTCCCATGTGCCTCATGAGGATAATTCCTCTGGGAAATTAAGCCACAAAAAGATGCCTGCCTCCCCCCAA
Source organism: Otolemur garnettii (assembly GCF_000181295.1). Classification (NCBI taxonomy): domain Eukaryota; kingdom Metazoa; phylum Chordata; class Mammalia; order Primates; family Galagidae; genus Otolemur; species Otolemur garnettii. The sequence goes on along the minus strand of NW_003852397.1, from coordinate 10,271,705 downwards.
GTCACAAAGTGATGGACTGAGGGAGTGGCCCAGGAATGAGGGGCAACCCATGCAAGACTTGGCAGTCCATGGTGCTCTCTTTACACCAGTACAAAGTGGGTCTACAGACCTGTGACATTGAGATGGGAACCCCTAAAATGTGTTGGAGGACACCAAAAAATACCTCAAAGAAGAAACATTTTGGAGGAAGAAAGAGAAAACTGTCTCCAGCATTCAAAGGATCCCGCTCTGTCATGGTCTCTCACTTGTTTGAAGTGTTTCCTTTCTGTCGCCTGCATTTCTGTAACTGAGGGAACTTTCTCTTCCTTTCTTTTCTCTTCTTTCCTCTGTAGTGGGTACTGTGCTCAGCATCTGGGACACGAGCACAACGAGGACACAGTTCCACCTTCAAGGAGCTTAGCTCTGGGCAAGGAATTTAAGATTTAGTCAAGAC
>NW_003852397.1:10264494-10270991 GCF_000181295.1 Otolemur garnettii | reverse complement strand
TAACCATGGTGTTACAGGCACCAAGCTTATTTTATTTTCTTTTTTTCTTGAGACAGAGTCTCACTATGTCACCCTGGGTAGAGTGCTATGGCATCACAGCTCATATCAACCTCAAACTCTTGGGCTTAAGCGATTCTCTCGCATCAGCCTCCCAAGTAGCTGGGACTACAGGCACCCACCACAATACCTGGCTATTTTTTGTTGTTGTTGTTGTAGTTGTTGCAGTTGTTTGAGCTGGCCCAGGCCAGGTTTGAACCTGCTACCTTGGGTGTATGTGGCTGGCACTGTAACTACTGTGCTACAAGTGCCAAGCCCTATTTTATTTTTTAATTGACATAAAAGTGTATGTATTTATTACACCCAACATGATGTTTTGAAGCCCATGTATATATGGTGGAATGACTAAATTTAGCTAATTAGCATACACATTACTTCACAGATTTATCTTATAGTAGGAACACTTAACATCCACTTTCTTAGCATTTTTCTTTTCTTTTTTTTTGAGACAGAGTTTCACATTGTCACCCTTGGTAGAGTGCTGTGGTATCATAGCTCACAGCAACCTCAAACTCTGGAGCTCAAGCAATTCTCTTATCTCAGCTTCCCAAGTAGCTGGGACTACCGGCTCCCACCACAATGCCCTGCTATTTTTTAGAGACAGGGTCTTGCTGCAGCTCAGGCTGGTCTTGAACTTGTAAGCTCAAGCGATCCACCCACCTTGGCCTCCCAAAGTGCTAGGATTACAGGTGTGAGCCCCCACGCCTCGCCCACGTTCTTAGCATTTTTCAGGATTACAGTATATCATCATTCACCATAGTCGTGATGTTGGACAATACAGTAGTTCTCTTTGAACTTGTCCTCCTAAGTGATATTTTGTATCTTGAGACCACTGTCACCTCTCCCTTCCCCCAACTGCCCCCACCCATGCTGATCCCATTCTACCCTCTATTTCTACGAGATTAACTTGTTAGCTTCATCATCTGAGTGAGATGGTTCCCTGTTGTCTCTCTGGACCTGGCTTATTTTACTTAACATGATGTCCTCCAGATTCATCCATGTTGTCACAAATTCCAGGGTTTTCTTCTTTTTCATGGCTGAATAGCATTGCCTTGTGCATAAATACCACATTTTTTAAATGTATTCATCCACTTGGGGACACTTAGGTTGATTCTATATCCTGGCTACTGTGAATAATCTACAGGGTACAGCTGTCTCTACGATACACTGGTTTCATTTCCTTTGGCTACAGCACATACCCAGTCGTGACATTGCTGGATTGTATTTCTATTTCTAATTTTCTGAGGAAACTTCTTACTATTTTGCATAGTGGTTGTGTTGTACTAATTTATATTCTCACCAACAATGCTCAAGGGCTCTGTTTTCTTCACATCTTTTCCAACACTTGTTATCTTTTGTCTTGTTGATAATAGTTATTAAAACAGCTGGTCTCCCATTGTGGTTTTAGTTTACATTTATATATTTGGGGGGAGCACAGAACATTTTGGACTTTATCGTTTGACTAAGAAATGATGACTATTTTCACTTTAAAATCTTCAAATGCTGATACATTGGCATCTTAAAAATAAATGCCTATTTGGACTGGTCTTTTATTAAACAAATCCTCTCCAGAAAGAACTAAAAGGCAAAGAAAGTCTACTTTACCTGTAGATAATGCTTTTCCATGGCTGGAAGTGATTTTTTGTTGTTGTTTGGTTGGTTTTTGAGACAGAGTCTTGCTTGATCACCCTCTGTAGAGTGCTATGGCCTCTTAGCTCACAGCAATCTCAAACTCTTGGGTTCAAGTGACCCTCTTGCCTCAGTCTCCTAAGTAGCTGGGACTACAGGCACCTGCCACAACACCTGGAGATTTTTTAGAGATAGGCTCTTGCTCTTGCTTCAGCTGATCTTGAACCTGTGAGCTCAGGCAATCTACCTACCTAGGCCTCCCAAGTGCTGGGATTATAGGCATGAGCCCCTGTGCCAGCCTGGAAGTGATTTTTGAGTATAATTAATTTTTAGTGATACCAGTGAAGATGGTAAACATTTCTGCATGCCACCCTAAAGCCCCAGGCCTGCAAGTGTGTAACTCTAAAAATCTTGATTATTTTCTCCCCTCTCCCACTTTTTTTGGTCATTCTGAGACTATTTCAAATAATAAATCACAGGTATAGTGAGCATGTTTTCTTTTTAATGGGCGCTGCGATGGTCCTGAGTCTCAGTCTCTCTCCTTATTTCTTAGCCAGCTATTATAGATGAAAGATAGGAGCTTTCCTCACGTGGGCCAGAGATCTCTTAGAGCTTCACATTAGTATGCGGGGTCTCTAACTCCTGCGTTCATAAGGCAGCCACCGCCCTCTCATCTCTAGTTCCTAAACCTGATGTTGGATGCAATGAAATGGATAAAGGAACAGGAGCCAGCGCACTGGAGTGTCCTCCCTCTGGGCTCTGCGGTGCATAAAGTGCTTTGATGTGGTTGGGAGAATGGGGCACCCCACGAGTTGCTTCAGCTCCCCAGCACAGAGTAAGTGTCTTCCAGTGACATAGTCAAAGGAAAAGGAACCACAGTCGTTGTGCAGATGAAGCAGATTTCTGCCTAGTGACCTATTGTAAAATGTAATTAGAGCTTTTCTTTAATGGACCGAAAATCCAAACCAATTAAAATGCTGTCTGACCCAAACCACAGTTCAGTCCAGACTGTGAGAAAGGCTATTGTCTTTAATGTACTTCACCTCTCCCCTGAAGCAAGCCCTGCTGCTTTTGAAAAGGTTAAAATTATGTCCATGCAGCAAAACTATAAATGGCCTGCCTTAAAAGGAGCAGGCATCAAAATGATATCCTGAATCCTACCCTTAGCAGGATGAAGTGGCAGACACTGAAGAGGCATCATTGCTTACACTGTCCGGCAAATGATGTAGAAAAATGGGAAAGGATAACCTTTAATAAGTTAACATTTATTAAAATTATGACGGATGGAGTTGGAGATGTTTTCTCAGCTTTATTCAGCAGGCTGGCACCACTCCCCACATGTCCATGCAGACAAGAAAGGGGTCTCTACTTCCCAGACATGGATATCGGGGGACCAATCCATGAATTCAATCCATGAATTAGAAAATCAACAGAGTCCAGTGTGTGTGAACCAATGGGGATGACAGCTTCCTGGTCTTTTTTCTTCAAATATGTGATAAAACTAGGAAGGAATTAATTTTGAAAAAAAAGAGTGGGCCAAATAAACCAAAAGACTGCCTTCTCGAGTTGAATTGTCCACCACCCTATCTGGTTCCATGAAACTCCAGAGCCAACTGACAAGAAAAACTAAAATACATTAGAGCCTCCATAGCTGACCACCTCCTTACATCGACCACCTCCTTAAGTTGACTTATGGACATGTACATGTCAGTACAGTAGGCCTAGTTCCTGCATTGACCACCTCCATATGTTGACCAGTTTGTTTCAGGCCCTTGAGTGGTCAACTTATAGAGGGTCTACTGTATTGCTTCAAGGGTTCATAGACCAGCATGGCTGGTGCAGAATGAGTAAGGGAAAGAATTCTAGGAAGTGAGGTCAGAAAGGTAACAGGGAGCATGACTGGGAAACACAGAAAGCCTTAGCCCAGTGTCTGAAACATGCTCCCTGAATGGTAACTAGAATAGCTGCCTGTGAGGCTGGGAGCTCCTCAGGGGAAGCCCTAGGCGCAGAACTCACTCTCTCTTCACTTGTGTATTTCTAGCGCCTTTGTTCTAGTGCCCAGAACAAAGAAAGTGCTGAAAGGAAGATGAACAAATTATTTACTCTAATTATGCTCATGAGACTGTTATGTGAGGTCAGAACATGAAGTTACTAATTTAGATTATGTGATACTCATTTCTAATGTACGAATTATGTCAGGTGGCTATCCAGAGCACTTCCTACCAGATATCAAAGTAGTTAGGTAGCCTAATTAATCAAAGGAAATTGCTTAATAAGCATGGAATAAGGTCAAAGAAAGCTGAAAAGTCTTAAGGGATGTTCCTTGCAATCCTGTCTTCTTTGCCCTGGCAATTTTACGTATCAGAAGATGTACCAGGCTAAGAAATTGTGAACAAATTGAGTCAAAGCACGAAATAGAACAAACATTCAAGACCCTGTTGGTTGCCTATCCAAAATTCATCCCTTCTCCCTGCTCTCTAGTTCCTGGCCAACAGATTCAAGGCAGCCACCAGCTTCAGGAGAGACTAGACCCTGCCTCAGCCCCAGGGAGTGAGTCACAATTGATCTGATCCTTTCACAGTAATCCCATCCCCCTCTATAGGGACTATTGAGGCAAAAGCATGTGACACAATTTCAACTAATGAGACACATGGAGAGACCTACTAGGGGCCTTCTAAGAAAGTTTTCTTTACTCTTACACAAATTTGCATGAGAAACTGGCTTTTTTTGCTTAATACATCAGTGTGCAGAAATAACCTTGGGATCAGTACAGCACTTGTGCTTCCAGGTATGAATAAACTCAAGGTTAAAAGTCAATGTGCTAAGGATGGCAGAGCAGAGAGATAAATAGAGCCTGGTCTTTGTTTACATCATAATGCTGTTAACTAATCACCCTTGGAAATGTTCTTCCAAAGTTATATGAGATGATAAGTTTGCTTTTTTTTTAAGACAGGGTTTCACTCTGTTGCCTGGAACCAGAGTGCAGTGTCATGATCATAGCTCCCCGTAACTTCAAACTCCTGGGCTCCAGGAATCCTCCTGTCTCACCCTCCCAAGTAGTTAGGACTATAGACACCTGTCACCACACCTGGCAAATATTTATTTATTTATTTAGTAGAGATAGGTTCTCACTACTAGCCCGACTGGTCTCAAAAGCCTGGCCTAAGCGATCGTCATACCTCAGCCTACTAAAGTTCTAGAGTTACAGGGATAAACCACTGCACCCGAATTTGCTTATTTTTTAAAGCAATTTTGTTGGGGCTTGTATTGGTCTGCTCAGGCTACTATCAAAAAATACCACAGCCTGGGTGGTGTAAACAGTGGACATTTATGTTTTCACGGTTCTGATCTGATATCAAAGTGTCAGAAGGTTGATTTTCTCCCAGTTACAGGCTGCAACTTCTCACTACATCCTCATATGGCCTCTTCTCTGTGTGCAGACACCCTTCGTGTCTCTTCCTCTTATAAGAACACCAGGCCTACTGCATCAAGACCCCACCCTATGACCTCATTTGACTTTACCTCTTTAAAAACCCTAATCCAAATATCTTTATTTATTTTTTATTTTTTGTAAAGATGGGGGTCCCACTATATTGCTCAGGCTGGTCTTGAACTCCTGAGCTCAAGCGATTGTCTCAGCCTCCCAAGTAGAAGGCACCACACAGTTGTAAGCCACTCCACCCAGCTCCCAAATTTTTAATTAGCTTCACATAATCAGATGATTAGACTAGATGACCTTTAAGTTTTATCCAAATTCTGAAACTCCATGAATACATTTGTTTATTGCTAAAATTTTAAAAATGATAAAGCTTATCTAATATTGATTACATTATTTTAAGGGGAAGGATTAGAAATACTAGAAAATTGTATCTAAAATTGACTTGTGTTGCATCATGTAAAAAGTCACCCAGAAGTAGCAAAGTTGCAGAATTAGTTGATAAAGTCACTTAGCAAATCATCAGGGCCCAGGTTCTTTTCATCTTTCCAGCCTGCCAGTCATCAACACTCCAGCAGTTCCCCCATGGTCACAGAATGACTGCTGTAGCTCCAGGCATCATATCATGACAAAGCACCTCCATAGGCAAGACAAAGGGAAGGTGAAACATCTTTGCTGCCTTTCAGTTTTTAAGAATAAAGAAGGCATTTCACAAAGTTCCCCCATCAGATTTCTCATTGCTCAGAGTTTTGTTACAAATGTACCATGATTGCTTTAAATCAGAAACTTCCTCTTATTTCTCATTGATGGAACTAGTTAATGTAATGTACCCACCAAATTGATCAAATGCAAAAGGAGGCAAAGCAATGATATATATTATATATAAAGCCAATTATAAGGCATTCCTTCAGTGGATGAGGGGTCCATTTCTCCTGAAATGGCTGCCCCCTAAACAAGAATTGACCAAATCCAGGATCTGTTAGCAATGAAGAAGGATAGAAACATCTATTGGCTACAGATATGACTATAGTACATCAGAGCTAGCAGTGGAAATGAGCATTTTGATACCAAGATTTCCCTGGGAAATCTGAAAGACTGCAAAGGTGGGAACTATATGGTTCCTATCCTAGTGTTTCCTAAAAATACCAGAAGATAATGGTGGAATTTCTGAGCTATTTCCAACATCTCAAAAACTCTTTGAGAGGAAAGTTTGTACAAACTAGTTTGTATAAACATTTAGCATGGGGCGATGCCTGTGGCTCAGTGAGTTGTGCACTGGCCCCATATACTGAGGGTGGTGGGTTCAAACCCAGCCCCGGCCGAACTGCAACCAAAAAAAATATATAGCCAGGCGTTGTGGTGGGCACCTGTATTC
>NW_003852397.1:10255157-10264080 GCF_000181295.1 Otolemur garnettii | reverse complement strand
AAAGAAAAATCACTGATGATCAAATGATTCCCTTCCCTGAGGAAGTGTAAAGGATTTTTTTCACCTTCTCGAGAGTCAGGAGTGAAATCCTCTATAAAGACACAAGTGGTAACTGTTCTCAGACATTAAGCCATTCAATCTTAGTCTATTCTGTTCCTATACAGATGTCTTTCACAATGACCATATGCTCAAAAACCACTGTCTTTTCATAATATTAACTCATGACACCAAGATGATTCCTTAATAAATGTATCAATTAATCTAAGTGAGATATAATATGTACCCCTGTTATCTTTTATTTCTATGTGGAAATGACCAATCAACAATGAGCATTTAATCAAAATCTATCAGCAAAATATACTTTTTTGCTATCATAGACATTAGCATTTTATCCGCTACAATTACCATCTGCTAATAGTAATGTAATTGTTTAATGAATAATACCGAGGAGAGTAAACATTAATGAAAATGTAGAACATTTTAGTATGAGTCTTTCTAGTTTTATTTTTCAGTAATGTTAACTACATTTAGTGATTAAACAAATAACAACAAAAAAAGCACTAATCAAAGCCAGAGCATGATCATGAGAGATGGTTGAATGGCTCTTGAATATTAGATGGCCAAACAAAGTAGCTAATTTCTAGAAGTAGTGTTTGGGAAGGAGAATAAAGTGCAGCATAAATTGTTGGGTATTTTGGGGATGTGTCATGATACCAATGGGGACGTAGCATAATCAGGTAGGACAGAGAGAATCCATTGAGAGTCCACGAACACCCCTATTTCCATGCCTTTTTCATTAGGATAATATCTAATCCTGCTCAGCAGCTGGAAGATGTACTTAGCCTGCCAAAGAGCGAAACACCTACAGAACAGACACTGATCTCAAAGGTTGTTGGAAGATGTTCTGGGAAGACAGTTTTTGCTATTGTTTTTTGTTTGTTTTTGAGTGAATGACTAAGGCTTGCATTCATACACTGGTGACACGGACACTGAGCAGTGAATGTGTCTGACACTCCATGTCAGGCTGGAGGGTCGCTGTCTTAAGGAATCTTTTTGATTTCCAGGTACAAAGACCCAAACTACCTCAAGTAAGTCAAGATATTGGGAACATATAGGTGGATACAAGGAATGTCACAGAAATACAGAAATGGGGTCAGAGGGCCCAGTCTTGAGCTTGGGGAAAAAGAAACTGAAAGGGGGATCTTGCTTCAGAGACTTCCCTAGAGACATCAGCAGGGGTACGTCAGACCACCTCTCCTATGAACTGGCTTCTTCATCCTCTCATCTGCGATTCTTTTCTCTGTCTCTAACTATCTGCATATTCATGACAGCTCATGTGTAGTTTACCTCAGTCAGGACCTGGTCCAGATTATCTCTAGCTTGAAAATGCCCAAGATAGAACATCTGATTGGCTCAGATCATCTTTCCTTAATGGGTCACTAATTAGCTCATACACTGACTGCTGTTGGGTCAGGTGCCCATCTGAGAGGTAGGGACACGTAGTACCTGTGTGACCACCCAGGGCTCTTCCTTCAGTGGGGCAGGAAGAAGAAACCACATTCCTCTGGAGGTGTGATGGACATCTCTAGTAAAACAACTAAATCAGGGGGACTCAGAAAACATGGCTGTAGATAGTTTCATTAACTGGTTCAGAGAACTTCAGTGAGTCTGTAAATTGGATAATTGCTTCATACTTACTTCATATAATGTGGTCAGAGTCTATACTTCTTTTAATTTAAAAGTAAATGTTAGTAATTATGAGAGACATTTTTCAGGTATGATGGAATTGTTCTGATGCAATTAGCTTTTTGGGTCAAAACAACTTAAACATAGAAACCCATAAAAATTCTCTATCTTCTCTAAGTCTAACGAAGTAAACTCTCTTTAGAATACATGAATTGTGACTATCCATCCACTGTTAATAGCCTCTGTAGGAGACATTTCGAAATAAAGGACAATTCTTATTTATTGTTTATAATGAAGCCTATTCCTTCCAGAGGAACAAGGTAAGGATGACAATGTGAGGACATCGTCAGACTTCGTAAAATGCCTTTGGCTTGTCAGTGGAAAGGTACTATATGTGATCATAAAAGGAATACCCATAATATTCTTGTACAACCCTGACACTGAACTCATTGTTGTCTTAAAAATAAGTTCATCTTTAGGACTTATGGGGATTACTGAATTCAATTTGTCCTGAGAATGCTGAGGCTGATAAAAAAAGATGCTCATTAGAAAAGCGCTTTCTCCTTTTCCTGGTCTGCTCAGGATGTGTGGCTCTTAACTTCTGTGTATATGGAAGAGTTCGCTATCACTTGTAAATGCCCTAGGGACTAAATGGAAGCCAAACACTATACCAGTTATAAAAAGCACTATAAAATGGCACAGAAGGAAAGAGATTTCTCTGTTGAAGCTTTGCTAATATGTTCACCCAGACTCCCACGCCATTCCATGTTGTTGGGGACCAGCCCCAGACTACACCGTGAGTTCTTTCCCAGTGATGGGCAGAGATGACAGGATGAGGGGAAATGAAGAGTCAGGACACAAGAAGAAAGTTTTTAGAAAGCTGTCCAGGGGCGTGAGGACCTACGGAAAGCCCCAACTCATTTTCTGAATTCAATTCATAACCTACTTATAATAAACAATTGAAAATTGGTTTTAAGCTTATTGAATCATTATTTCTAGCAATGCAAGCACATCAAGATATGACTCTTCCCTTAAGTACCCACAGGACCACCCGCATGATGTATATACACAAGAGAGACAAAAGCAGGAAGAGGGGACGTGGAGTGAGAACCTTAAGATTAAAACTATAATCGTATCTATGATATCTATGGATTGTGCTGATACTGCTTTACAAAGCACTTCTGTATATGTTATTTCATTTGATTCTCACTAGAATTGTTAGAGCTGGGTGGGGAGATGAGGCTGATCTACATCTCTGGCCCTGGGCACTATAATGAAAGGCGGTTGGTTAGGCATTCCAGAGAACAAGGGCTAGAGATGAGACAACAGGTATGTCGATAGTTTCACGCCTGAACACAGAGGAAAGAGACTCCAGGGAAGCTCAGAAAGCCGTGAACCTGGACACTAGCGTTCCCCGTTAGGTAGGGTGACCAGACGTCCCGCTTTCGGTGGGACAATTCCGCTTTTTAACAATTTGTCCTGCGACCCGCGGTGTTTTAAAAAAGTCCCGATTCTTGGAAAGAATGCACGAACGGGCAGGAGAACAGGAAGGGAATATATGGTTTTCGGCTGCCATGTGGCTATTTCACCAGAATGTGAGTTTTATATTATTTTTGTTAACTTTATAATGTTAAATTGATAATAACAAATAATTGTTGAGAAATGATTATCGAGAACTGCTTATCAAAGTTTGCATTGTTGTCGGGCCCTGCCCGGCCCCGTCCCCTGCCCCGCCCCCCTGCCATGTTGTCGGGCTTTACAAATGTTAAAATGGTCACCCTACCATTAGGCCTCCCTGTAGATTCCCAATTGCTTTTTCCTATAACCTTGCCGATATCTAGGTCAGGGTGAGGAGAAGGATGCCTTGTGAGGCTGTGAGATTTGAAGCAGATGGATCACTTGAACCATTCCTTTCTAAGCAATTTGCAGGAGCCAGCACAGACTGAGATAGTTAATGCAAGCCCTGGAGCTAAAAGCAAAGCAGTCCGAGGAAGCCCAGGAGTGAAGGGTCTTTCTAGAACTGAGCTTCATGCAAGGGTCCCTGTGGCCAATTTTCTACAGACTTCAAGTCTGACTCCCAGAGTGGATGTGCAATGAATTCTCTATAAACAAAAAAGCTGTCCCGACCAAATCACAGCAAAGGGTCAGGTAAACTCCCCCAGAGAAACTGCCCCAGGCTTGCCTCTGCTCCCCCTACCTCCAATCCCTGCCTCTTATAAATGATCAGACTGCTCTGGCTTTTTGAATTTCCACTTTTCAAAAATTTCAGGCTATCTCCAATGTGGCAGCCTAGCAACTTTCTCCCTATAGGAAACTTCACCTTGTCAGGCTGCCATTTCTAAATCGAATTTAGAATTGCTTTTCTGGTTTTTACAACTCTTCATCGGTTTGCTCCTCCCTCCTTTTCCAAATTCATTTCTCCTTATCTTCATCAATCTGTCACTCTCCACTCCACCCCCTCACTCCACTTCTTGGCTTTTCAGGCGGGTTACGGTTTGAATGAGAAGATTGAAAATCTCATTTCTCACTTTTGAGAACTCTTGCAGGAACATATTGCAAAGCCTCCCTCACACCCAAGAGAGAGGAGGAGGGGACAGAGAGACAGAGTGTGCGCGTGCTACCTAAAATTGAATCTTAAGGAGTATCCCTAAAATCGAGCACAATAATAAACTGCTTCCGTGGGTTCTTCAAAAAAAACAACACAATGAAGCAAAAACTAAAAGCGGAACTTTTCCTTTGTAGATGATCTATTTTCAAAGAATTTCTGGAGAAATTCCACAAACTGCTAAAGTTTCTTCAAAAAATAAAACCCATGCTACTCAAACCACTGCAATAAGCCCCAAGGGAAAAGTCTGCAAAGACTAAAGCCCCACCCTCCCTTGGTTCCAAGGCCACTCTGGTAGGTGTTACGCTACTGAGTAGACTTGTCAGTTCAAACATCTGTGCTGAGGCCCACTCAGCATCAGCACTGGTGCCTACATTCAGATTCCCTCCCTCCACCAGCTTGACAGATGGATAAATTCCTAATGGCCCCAGGTTAGATGCAAATGGTTGCAAAAACTACTCCCAGGTTTAACACTACTGCCTCCCATCTCTGCCAAGGCAGCAAAACTGAGGTAATAGTGAAGGGGTGTACAGTAACAGAAGCTGGGAATCTAGGCTCAAAAATCCAACATTTTCCCAGCAGGGAGGAACACCAAGAAAGGGGCGTCTTGGTCCTGTCATGCACATGTTCCACAAGTGACAACAGACAGTGAGAGGTGAAGGAAAAGAGAAAGATGTGCCCGTGGGGCTCCTCCCAAGGGCAGCCAGTTCAGTGTTGTACTTGAACTCTAATACCTTGTGGCTTACTGGAGATGGATTTGCAAGTTCAGTAGAAAGCTGTCTGCCACCATGTTAGGATCTTTACTGATGGTCACCAAGGGTCTTTTGTCTTCAGAGTGCAGTGAAAAATAACTTCCGTAGAGGAAGGTGGTGTAAGCTGGGAAATGCAGGCTATGTCAGCGTCGTGTGGATAGATGTGTTCTGCTAGCAAGTTTCCATTTTACTCCATAACAGGAAAGAAAAAGAGATAAAAATTTCCAGCCCAAAGAAATGAAAGCTGCTGCCAGTGGGAAGGATTTCTACCACCAAGCCAAGTAGGCTGAGGTCCCTGGTTCCTACCGACAGATGGTGATTAACATAGACTATGGATTAAACGGTGTCTGCACAGCCACACCAGAAGTCTTAAATCTCTATTTGGTCTTCTCCCTTCGTGGTCTTTTCTTACACTATCATCTTTCAGTTTTGCTTTTTGCTCTAAGTTGGCGTAAGATTCAGATTTCTAAGGGTGTCAGGTTGTGTGCATAGAGATGAATTTCATTCTAATTTATTTCTGTGTATGTAATTTCATGTAGGATGAAGATGTGTATGTCATCTCTGAATGAGGCTGTGCAGAATATCTTCTAGTGAAGAACCTGCTGCCCGTAGTTTTGTGGCTTCTGGTGTTCATTTCTATTTTCATTAAAATTTATTCATAGTCTTGGCATGCCCCTTTACATAATGTGTCAATATTTATGTTTTATCCACTATTAAAATGAACTTAAAACATTTATTTATTTATTCATTTATTTTTGTTGCCCTGATTAGAGTGAAAACATTTATTTCTTGAAAGGTTGTGTGTTTACATGTTTTCTAGTGATGAACTTGTCCTCCACGCCACCTTTTGTCTTTCTGCCAACCACTAGTTCTATTTTTTTTTTCTAACCACCAGTTCTATTCACATTTGGCTTTGTGTTACCTTTCCCCCATTCTCACATGTCCATGCTCTTTTCTTTGCTTATTCTCTGGAGGGGATGAGAACCTATTGTTGTTATTGTTATTTTCTTTTTCCTTCCAAAAGATTGTGAGAATAGAACTAAAATGTTCGGGAAATAACCACTTCTGTTCAATATCAACAAGGGGGTGATGAGTAGATGCCGGTCCAGAAACTCTAGCTCCTCGGGTATGGTCTATTTTTAGTAGACCACAGAAGACATGGGTGGAGACCCAAAATTCAATTGTCCTTAATTCTTTTTTTTTTTTTTTTGAGCTGAAATCAAATCAGGTTTTCAATGGTAGGTAAATTTATTATGAATTAATTTCATCCACAATGACAACAAATTAATAAACCACTGTGAGGGATATGTTATGAATTTGTTTTTACAATTGAGTAAGAAGCTTCTAATGGATTTCAGCAAAGGCCACAGAAGTAAAACTTGAAGAACAAAATTATTTTAATTTGCTTAATAAGATACAGCTCTCATTTTTTCTTTTTTGAATTAAAGAAAAATCAAATAGGCATTTTACCTAAGCCGTGTTTCTCTTTATGTATGAAAGGACAAGAAAGGCCTGTCAGCCCAGGAGGCCGCTGCCACTGACCTCCTTTGTGTTATCTGAATCAGTGGATAAAAAGATTGCTTGAAACTCACTTTAGTGGTGGTGATTTCCTGCCTTATTTAATGCTGAGGCTTAAAATGGTTACCCACTTTAAGAAAAAGAGGCTGTGCTTATAAAGTGTCAGGGCAGAACTAAAGCCTGGCCGGAAGGAGTGGAGATTGAGCACACAGGAGGCCACTGCTACCCTCTACCTCATTAGGGGAGAGGGCAGAGGTAGGTGGCAGACAGCAGGCTGGAGCCAGCAGTGAGAAGAAGCAGGCTGAGGGTGACCCGGCTGGTAGAAATAAGAAGGGTGTCTCACAGAAAGGGCTGTGATGGCTGTGTTCTTAAAACCATCGTTGCATTTACTGGGAGAGCAGAGTTCAGGTGTTCTCAGATATTAGCTGACACATGAATCAGGTAAGCTGTTTAAAAATTCAGATTCCTATCCCATCTCCAGAGCCTTGGGGCCTAAAACTGTATTTTAAACCATCAACACAGGTGATTCTGATATAGCACTTCCAGGAACCACACTTTAAGAATCTCCCAGATCGGGTGCAGCATCTGTGAGTATAAAACACAAAGATCTGTGACAATTGTGCAGGTGATAGAACTATGTGTTTCTGCTCAGGAAGTTGGCTTTTGTTTAGCCCTTTTAAAAATCTTATTCATGGTGTTAAATTACTTAGATGCTATTTAATTAAGATGCTTTCCTTTTTCTGATATTTTGACCCCTTGTCAGCGAATGTGTTGCTACTTGGGTTGTTATAAGTATGATCCTCATTTTAGAAGAAAGTATGCTATCTGCTGTGAACAGCAGTTGTTCGTATTTGCTGTTGTTTCATTCTTAAAAAATAGAACCCACATGGAGAGATGTCCACTTCCTGCTTCTCTCAGTGACCTACCCAGAAATAAAATAATCCTAGCTATACTGGAATCCAAGCTCTGCCAAGCTTGCCAGGTAGCCACTGTTAGAAATGCCTGCCCCGGGCCTCAAAGGATGGATGGTTCTTCAAAGAGCCAGTTGTACAAACTGCCGCTCCCCACAGGATTTCTGCCACTCGGGAATGCTGCACCCTGGTGGTTCTTCAGAGAGTCCTTTTCTCTGTGGCTTCATTGTGGGCCCCAGAGATGCGTTTCACCACAGAGTAAGAGCACCATCTTCAGATGCACATTTTTGAGATCAAATAGAGAATTCAAATGGCATAAGATTCAATAACTGCTAGAGGCATGGGCAGTAAACCTAGATCAACAGATCAAAAGAAAGAAAGAGAAAAAAAAAGTGGTGAGAAGTTACTATAATCATACATATTAGCTCGGCAACATTTCTTAGAGTTGTTTTTGGTAGGAGATGCAAACTTTGTCCAAAAAAGACAATGTTACTGCCTTCCAAAAAATTCATATTCCACTGTTGACCGCAGGTCAAGGTCACCACCAGCTTTCAAAGAATCAGCTATAAATCTAATAAGTGGGAAAGAAACTTATAAAGCTTCGTGGAAAAATAAGTTCTTTTTCGACAGCCTGCAAAAATGCGCTAACCTTAAAATGTCAGTTATGTTGTAAGATACGTTAAGAAGACCATGGAATTTTAGGGCTGTTTTTGGAAATACTATGCAATTTACTTTCAAGGAACTAAAATGAATTATTAATAAATTATCACATAATGTAAAGGTATAACAAGTGAGGGCATTGTACATTGGATATGTGTAAGCATTAGAAATTCTGTGATGAGGTGGCATTTGGCCTTGTATCTTCCAGGCTAGGCTTTTCAGCACTGGCATCTTGCACTGCACCCTCTCCCCTGCCCATGAACGCCACATGAATGGGATGACTGGGACAGTGGGGGGATGGGGAAAGGAGAAGAGAGACTAATAGGAGGGATCAAGCCAAGAGCGGATTAGTGTTTTTCCCTGTGGTAATCAGACAGTTTGAAGGACCCAACTTCATACATTTCTTACGGTTGTCGTAGACACGGACCCGATGCCAAGATTCCCTTTCATCCTGAAATTCTCTCCCTGAGCACAGGCAGACTATACAACAATGTCGACCCATGTGTGCTAAGCACTACTAGGAAAAAGTTGGATGGCATTAATTTCAGTGGTGAAGTGGTCTGAAAGGTACAACTAGAAGGTAAAATGCCAAAACCATTTCCCAATCCCCTGTGTCTGGGCTGCTGTGGAAGAATGAGCCTCTTTTTCAGAGGCTGGAGGAGAACTAGACCTCAGGGGCAGTGGCAGAAAATGGAATTTAAGGCAAGAAGTTTGAGAATATAAGGATGTTATATCAGGCCAGGCGTGATGTCTCAGACCTGTAATCCTAGCCCTGTTCACTGGTCATTAGA
>NW_003852397.1:10247553-10254409 GCF_000181295.1 Otolemur garnettii | reverse complement strand
CACCTGTGGTCCCAGCTACTTTGGAGGCTGAGGCAGGAGACTTACTTGAGCCCAGGAGTTGGAGGTTGCTGTGAGCTGTGAAGCCATGGCACTCTACCCAGGGGGACAGCTTGAGGCTCTGTCTCAAAAAAATAAAAAATAAAAATGTGTTAGATTTTATTGTTTTTCTGTGTGTGAGTCATATACAAGTCACATGGCATTATCAATTTTTACACTGCACACTATGGGAGTTATATGTGATTCACTACATACTTATTGAATTTGTTTCTGAGAAGTGAGTCTTTTCTCTTCCCACAAGTATTTAGTTGTGTCTAGAATGGACAGTGGGTGGTCCTAGATGATGACATTTGAATCATACCCCCTACATATGTGCAACAATTTCACGTTTCTGCCTACTTTCACGTAGATTTTGTTCAAAGAGCCACCGGGCAAACATTCGAGGTGAAATGTGCAGTCAGAAGTTATGGTAATCAGTTTTGGCCAAGGCACCACCCACTGTGTAACATGTATGCATGGAAGCAAAATTTGCTTGCACACCACGGCAGATCCCAAGGTAAAGAGATGTGTGAGTTATATGCTTCACGAGGCCCAAAGCTCAAAACTAGCATGAGTTAAATACAACTCACATGGCAGTTAATATGCTAGAGGGATGTAATGTAGGCAGCTCTTGCACTGTCTTTCTCTGTAAGCTGCTTCTCCACAAATTTACTCAGGTGGCTCTCAGGTTCAGAAAGTTTTTCCTCTTCACTGGTCAAGGTTGCTTAACTCTGGGGTGAAGACTATATCAAAATTAGCAAGTCTGGGTCTCTTCACAGAGGCTGAGGGAAGGGCAGGGAGGTCAGTCTCTCTCCAGGTGGACTCAGGAGCTGTTGGCAGCCATGTTTTCTGGCAGCAGAGGGGGCCGGTCTTCAGTGAGAGATGAAGGCAGCCAACAGAGAGGTGAGGGAGGCCAGGATCCTGGCTGCTGTCCCAGCTCCTGATTCCAACAGAGCTGCCACTGGCCCTTAGGTTCTGTGACTCCCTCCTAAATTCTTATAACAAGAATTTATTAAAATAAATTCTCTTTTGTTTAAGCTCCTATTACTTGTAGTAAAGAAGTGCTAACTATCCCGTAGGGCTTGAGGAAAGTACTCTTTGAGCAAAGGCAACAACTAGGTAAGTGAGGAGGAGATGGACTGGCCTGTCGGGTGCTCATCCTGATGGGCTAGTGGCAGACCCCAGTGTCAGGAGACCCAAAGCAGGCTAACAGCTTGTTCCAAGGTCACCACAAGTACTGGATCTAACTCTTACCCTCACAGGGGAGAATATTGCTTTTTCCAGCACATCCACAGGTGATGAGCCTCGGAGGACTGATACAGTCTCCCAAGCTCACAAATGACTGATGACCAAAAATGCCAATTTATTTTATTTTATTTTATCTTTTTGAGACAGAATGTCATTATGTCACCCTCGGTAGAGTGTCATGGCGTCACACCTAACAGCTCACAGCAACCTCAAACTCTTGAGCTTAAGTGATTCTCTTGCCTCAGCCTCCCAAGTTGCTGGGACTACAGGTACCAGCCACAATGCCCAGTTTTGTTTTGTTTTTTTTTGCAGTTATCATTGTTGTTTAGCAGGCCTGGGCTGGGTTCAACCCTGCCAGCCTGGGTGGATGTAGCTGGCACCCTAACCACTGAGCAAGCAATGGGCACCGAGCTTAATTTTTTTTTCTTTTGAGACAGAGTCTCATTTTGTCTCCTTTGGTAAAGTGCTATAGCATCACAGCTCACAGTAGCAACCTCAAACTATTGGGCTCAAGCAATTCTCTTGCCTCAGCCTACTGAGTAGCTGGGACTACAGGCATCCACCACCACTCCCAGCTATTTTTTAGAGACAGGGTCTTGCACTTGCTCAGGCTGGTCTTCAACCTGTGAGCTCAGGCAATGCACCTGCCTCACCCTCCCAGAGTGCTAGGATTATAGGCATGAGCCACCGCACTCAGCCAAAAATGCCAATTTATTATTTGCCTAACTAGTAAAGAACGACGGTATTCGAAGAGAGTAACAATATTACCACAATTTTTTCAATTTTACTTTTTTTTTTTTTTGAGACAGAGCCTCAAGCTGTCCCCCTGGGTAGAATGCTGTGGCATCACAGCTCACAGCAACCTCCAACTCCTGGGCTCAAGCAAGTCTCCTGCCTCCCCCAAGTAGCTGGGACCACAGGTGCCCACCACAACACCCAGCTATTTTTTTGGTTGCAACTGCCATTGTTGTTTGGCAGGCCCAGGCTGGATTCGAACCCACTACCTTAGGTGTATGTGGCTGGCGCCTTAACCACTTGAGCCATAGGTGCCGAGTCATGACCCCAATTTTTTAAAAGCCGGACCCAAATTTGACACATGTTTTTCCTCTTCTGCTCCTACCACTAACATTAGCTCAGTCTGGAATGTCCTGACTTCCATCTCCATCTACCAAAATTCCACACAAGTCAAAGCCCATCCTTTCTCTATCCACTTTTTCCTCCCCCTTTACTCTGCGTATCCTTTGAGCATATGGCCTACATTGTTCATATAATTATTTATGAATGTTTCATGTCTGCAATACTCCAAAACCTTCACCAGAATTTTTTACCAGTAATTTTTTATTACTGTAGTCTAAAACTTGCATTCACTTTTCTGCTAACTACTTCATATTTTCATCTCATATTGAGTTCCATGGTCAATTCAGACCTTTAATGTCATAAATCTTGAAGATTTTGCCCAGAGCACCCTAGGACCTCACTGGTAAGCTGTTAAGGAAGGGGAGGGGACAAACCAAGTGGCAGTGAGCACAGGAGCAGAATATGGAATAGCTGGTACCTGTCTGGCATTATTAACACTGGACTGATGTCAACTTATGGTGATTTGTAAAAGATTTAACATTTTATGTTGTGGTATTATCCTTTATTCCTTGTTTTTTTTTTTTTTTTTTTTTTTTTGCTTTAATAAAGGATTCTAACAATATTTGCACAAATACAGAATCACTTTTTTTTTTCAGCTTAAGCAAACGCAAGATTAACTTAAGTGAGAGGGAAACAGCAGCAGGTAATTTTGGATAGCCATAATATCCGGAGTCATTTGGCTAACCACTCTGTGGTTCAAGGCCCATTAGAGTTGAACAAAAATCTAGCCAGCAGCCGGTGGAGTTTGGGGAATGATCTTGAGGCCTGAGAAAGGTGGTTGGACACAGGATGAGCCATTTGGGGCTCACCAGACAGAGAAGCTAGGTAGGCGAATCCTTGGCTTCAGAGCCTGGCAGACCTAGGTTCTTATCTCAGCTTTACCACCTGCCAAGTATAGGACTTGGCATAAGTAACTCCATTTCTCTGAGCCTGTTTTCTTACATGTAATAGGAGGGAAAATATTCTTGTCTTTTATAGGATTGTTGTGAGATTATCGGAAGGGGAAAATATACACCTGGCCTAGAGGAGACATGAAATACATATTAATTTCCATCACAGGCCAGAGCTTGATGGGGTGTATTTTTCTGAGCCTAGGCTGGATTTCAGGCAGAACCATGTCTAGTGGGGGAAGCAGAGCTCAGAAAGAGAACAAAGGCTGACAGTCAGGTATGCAATCTGTAGCAGGAGGAGTAAGAAACTCAAACCGAAAACTTAGAGCAGTAAGATGAGTAGCAGTTCCCACCAGCTGTTGAATCATAAATACAGATCCAGTGGACAGTGTTCAGCAGCTGTGATATGTGATCACTTTGTTGCAGCCAACATGTCAATCTCCCCAACCCCTCTTGGCTTCCAGGACTGGGCTGGCACCACGCTGCCCCTGTGGCCTCCTCCACTGCTCCTGTGGTCTCTTCTGCAAGCACTTCTTCACCTCCTCTTACAAATACTGTTGCTCCTCACAGTTCTGTCCTAAGGCCTCCTCTCTTCCTACTTCACACATTCTTCCCCAGCAGTCTCATTCCACATGGCTGTGATTGGTTTTTAGCTACAGTAGAGCCTCTGTAAGTGACCACCCAAGAAACCATAACAAACTGGTCAACATGTAGAGATGATCAACATAAGGAACCAGGCCTGATACGTACATATGGTGCATGTCTAGTCTATGAAAATGAGGTCAAGTTCAGGAGGTGCTCAACTAGGAAGGGGGCTTTCCTGACTGACAGATGACGGGCATGGGACCAGCTCCCACCCTCAGCAGGTGCGTGCACATTCAATGGAGGAGTGGGTTTAGTTTACAAAGAGCCCTCAGCAGTGGTTGAAACACTCACGAAGCAATTTTGAAGATCTTGACCATAAAGTGAGTTCACACTGTCCCTACATCTTTAGAAACTTTTTGATGACAAAGGGTCACAAACTCACATGTTCAGCCCTTAAGAGGAACTCCTTTTCTCTTTTCTGCCACTGGGATTCGCCTGGAAGCAGCACACCTGGACATGAGTAGCGATCACTGGACAGGCTGGTTTGCTCTTCCAGACTCTTGGTACTGATTTTTGTTTGTCTGTCTGTCTGTTTTAATGTTAGAAACAGGAAGGAAGTGAAGAGCCTTCATTGCTGACCCTGAACTTCCCCTAGCATTAACTAACCTCCACTTCTAACTCGGCTCTTTGAACTTAACATCTGCAGAGTGACTTCCCCTCGGGAAGGATGACTGAAAGGGGACAGGTTTGGGGGACTCTGCAGGAAAACCTCTGCCTTCCCATCACTTCAAGATACAGAGAGTCTGATCCCCTACCTATCCCAAGGCCAGTTCCGAATTCCTGTCCTTAGGGTGCACGATGTTTCTTTGAAAACTATATATTTTTTCAGCCAGGGAATGGCCTTTTCATAGTTAATGACAGGTCCACACCCTCGAGATGAAGACAGTATTACACTTGGGCTTGATGTCCTTCATTTTGGGACATGTTACGGAATTATTTGTAAAAATAAGCTTAGTAACTACCATTTGTCCTCAGAGATTATTTTGAAGTCACCTTAAATCTGTGACAGATGCTACAGCCTAGGATTTTAATAAATATTGATTTATTACAGTTAGGCCCTTCCCTTTAAAAAAGGGGGAGAGAAAGGATTTTCAGTAGAAGGAAATTTTGGTGGCAGCTCTCTTACGAGAGTATTTAATACGAAAGGATCTAGACTTTGAGAATTATACTATCATTTACTAGCATGCCTTTTTTATTTTTTTGAGGCAGACCCTTGGTTTGTTGTCCTTAGTAGAGTGCTGTGACATCATAGCTCACAGCAACCTCAAACTCTTGCGCTCAAGTGATTCTCTCACCTCAGCCTCCCAAGTAGCTGGGACTATAGGCACGAGTCACAATGCTGACTATTTTTAAGAGATGACGTCTCACTCTGGCTCAGGCTGGTCTTTCAAACCCCATGAGCTTGAGCAATCCGCCTGCCTCGGCCTCCCAGAGTGCTAGGATGACAAGCGTGAGCCACCAGGCCCAGCCCCTGGCATTGCTTTTCTACATCGTTGTGCCCTTGGTCATTTATATGGAGCAAATAATCTGTGTGGAGTTAAAAAATAAAATAAACCATGTGCACACTTGGATATAAACACATGGGGCTCATCCTGGGATTCGCCTTACTTAGCACTTTAAAGACCTGCTGAGCCATCCCCCCCACCACCTGTGAATTAAAATATTCATGTTACAAACATACGTAATGGATATACACAGAGTGCTCTTTATCTTCCATTAATCGAGGGGTAATTAATATACAGCATCCTGTATATTAACGTATATAATTTGATGAGTATCTCTTGTGTCTAGTGTACACCTGCGTATACCCTTGTGAAGTCATTCCCACAATCAAGATAAATGAATATTCCCATAAATTCCAGAAGTTTCCTCTTGCCCCTTGATAATCCTTTCCTCTCTTCTGCTTTCCCCATGCCTCACCCATCTCTAAGCAACCACTATTGGCTTCTTGTCACTATAAATTAGTTTGTATTTTCTAGAATTTAATATAAGTGGAACTATATGGTATGTATTTATTTTTGCTTCTTTCCCTCAGCACAATTATTTTGCCGCTCATCTATATTGTTTCATATATCAATAGTTCGATTCCTTTCAGGTAGCGTGGTATCCCATTGTGTGGACATATCATAATTTGTTTCCCCATTCATCTGTTAATGAATAGACATTTGAGTTGTTTCAAGTTTTTGACTCTTACAAACTAAGCCCCTGTAAACATTCCTGTACAGATCTTTGTATGTTTGTATATTTGTGCACCCTCATTTCTCTGAGATAAATATTAATACTCAGGTGTGGAATGTCTGGAGCATGAGATAGATGCAGGTCTCCTTTTTTTTTTTTTTTGAGACATAGTCTTTTCAGTTCCTCAGGCTCACCTCAAGCAATCCTCCTGAGATAAATATTAATACTCAGGTGTGGAATGTCTGGAGCATGAGATAGATGCAGGTGTCTTCTTTTTTTTTTTTTTGAGACATAGTCTTTTCAGTTCCTCAGGCTCACCTCAAGCAATCCTCCTGCTTTAGCCTCTCAGGTAGTTGGGAGTACAGGTACGTGCCACCACACCTGACTAATACATGCTTAACTTTTAAAAAAACTGTCAAATTGTTTTCCATGGGACTGTACTATTTTACTTTCCCACCAACAATGGATAAGAGGTCAAATTGCTCTGCATTTTTGCCAACACTTATAGTAGTCAGCCTTTTAAATTGTGGCCATTCTATCTCAGTGTGAGTTTTAGGTGCATTTTTCTAGCAACTCATGAGGTTGAGCACTTTTAGTACTTAAAGTGAAATCTAAATAGTTAAACTGAAATCTATACATCTTCTTTAGTGAAGTGTCTATTCAAATGTTTTGCCCATTTGTAACATACCTATACGTATAATATTCTTTCATAAAGGTAGGTT
>NW_003852397.1:10245091-10246240 GCF_000181295.1 Otolemur garnettii | reverse complement strand
GGCAAAATCATGAAAAGATCACCTTCTTCAACTTTCCTGTCCTGGTATGCTCATTCTTAGAACCCATGGAAGCGTACCGTGAGAAACACCAGCAAACACAGGGAGAGTCTCAAAGTGTCTCCTCACAGACAACTATTATTTACAAGGGGAAAATGAAAACTGTACAGTGGAGAGCCCCCTTTGATAACCTTAAGTTATTAGAGTTAACAAGATAGATAGATAAGGAAAATACACATGAGTACTAAGGACACAATACCACTTCTGTGGTATTTCTGCCAAAATACAGTCTAATAATGAGAAACATCAGGAAAAAAAAAGAGAGAAAAACACTTCAAAAACTGGCCTGTACTCTTCAATCAGAAAGGTCACAACAGACAGAGATGGGGGGATTGTTCTAGAGTAAAGGCTGCTAAACAGACATCGCTGATAAATGTAGCACATGATCCTAGATTAGATCTGAAAACAGCAGAAAAATCAGCAATTAAAAAAATTATTAGGGCTCAGTGCCTGTAGCACAGTGGTTATAGCACCAGCCATATACCACTGCTGGTGGGTTCTAATCCAGCCCCGGCCAGCTAAACAACAACAAATGCAATAAAAAATAGCAGGGCATTGTGGTGGGCCTGTAGTCCCAGCTACTTGGGAGGCTGAGGCAAGAGAATCCCTTAAGTCCAAGAGTTTGAGGTTGCTGTGAGCTGTGATGCCACAGCACTCTACTGAGGGTGACACAGTGAGACTCTGTCTCAAAAAAAAAAAAAAATTAGGCTAGTTGTAGAGATTTTAATACAGACCAAATTAGAAAACAGTATTACATAGATATAACCTCCTAATTTTGATAATTATGTCTAATTATGTAAGAAAATGCCTTAGTTTTCAGGAAATGTACACTGAAATATTTCCAACTTTTAAATGGTTTAAGAAAAGTTTGCATGAATAACTGATGAATCTGGGGAAACAGTATACAGAAGTTTTTCAGAATATCCTTGAGACTATCCTGAAAGTTTAAAATTATATCAGAGGCCAGGCTTGGTGGCTCACACCTGTAATCCTAGCACTCTGGATTCCACCAGGTGGGTGGATTCATTGCCTGAGCTCAGGAGTTTAAGATCAGCCTGAGCAAGAGACATACTTCATCTCTAAAAAAAAAAA
>NW_003852397.1:10241321-10244876 GCF_000181295.1 Otolemur garnettii | reverse complement strand
AGCATCACAAGAATGGAGAAGCAAGAATCCAAAGTACTCAATTATAATATAAAACTAGAAGATAATCTAATACAAGGGGGGGGGGTTGGGGAATGAGGGAGCAGGGAGTGGGAGAAATGTCACAGTGTATGACACACCTTTTGGGGGCAGGACACAATTATAAGAGGGACTTTATCCAACAACTACAATCAGTGTAACTGAATTCTTTGTACCCTCAATGAATCCCAAACAATATATTTTTAAAAAGAAAGAAAGAAACAACAACAACAAAATTATATCAGAATAAAAAGCTCTCCCCCGCTGCCTAATGGGTCTGGTTTGAACATGGGCAACATTTGCACTCTGAAGCTGCTCTGGATCTAGCTTTATAAGCTGTTTGGGTTTTAGAAAACAATGGATGACCCTCAGGGAACGGGAATAAACAACAGACGGAGGTCAAGGATTTCTAGACTGGGTTTGGACCAGCCAGAGTTTCCCTGTCACAGAGGGTGGTCAGTCTGTGTAAGCTCTTCCTTCTGTGCCATCTCGTGGTAATAAAGAGCTAGTGCAGACATCAGTGCTATTTCTGTTAGAACCGATCTCTTTTGAATTCAGTCATCTCCCAGAATTCTTGGACAATTTAAGAGGAAAGGGGTTTAGGAAGAGACACTATGCTTCCTGTTAATATGGCACGTAAATATTCAAATTAAAAATTGAAAAAAATAAAGAGACATAAAAGTATTTATGTCCTTAGTTTATGAATAATGCCAATTATACTACCTTAGCTTTGTATGCTCCTATACTCGTGTGTCTAAAACTACGAAAATACTGAGAGAGGATGACAAAAATACAATCGCCTTTCTATAATAATGTGTTCTTGAAAAGCTATGAGTAAGTAGAATTTTTATAATTGCAACCATATTTTCATTGCCCTGGAGAAGAATTTAGAAAATTATAAAATAACAGTTTCTAAAAAAAAACAGAAAGAAAAGAAAAGAATACAAAAAATAAAATAACAGTTTGAAATGTGAACATATGCAAACTTTTTAGTGTTTTATTTATCCAAACTTTCAGTTTCTGAAAAAAATGATTTATTGCTTAAAGTGCAATATTCCTGCAAAGTTACATATTTAATTAGGGAGAAGCTAGTGAAAAATCGCATAAGCTTGAGAGTAAAAATTCTAGGTTTTAAAATAGTCACTACAAAATAGGAAATAAATATTAAATAATTAAAATAATTTATTGATAAGAGTGTTGAATTTTTATTCATTTTTTATCTGCTTCATGTATTAATCAAGGCCCTTTTTTTTATTTGTTTATTTGTTTGTTTTTGAGTCTCTGTTACCCTAGGTAGAGTACCATGGTGTCACAGCAACCTCAAACTCTTGGGCTTAAGCGATCTCTTGCCTCAGCCTCCCAAGCAGCTGGGACTATAGGTGCCCACCACAATGTGGGGCTGTTATTTGGTTGTAGTTGTCACTATTGTTTAGCGGGCTGGGTACCGGTTGGAACCCACCAGCCCCAGTGTATGTGGCCGGCACACTAACCACTGAGCATGGGCACCAAGCCAAGGCTCTTTTGATTATAAAGGAGAGATCCATATCAACCAGTTTAAGCAAAATATGGGAATTTATTAGCCAACAACTGGGGAGTTTAGAGGTAGTGCTAGCGTTCAGGCATGGCTAGATACAGAGTCTCAAATGTTTTTCAACTATCTGTCAATCCTTCTCTTTATCTATTATCTCCCTACTTTTCTCTATATTTTTCTCAGTTGCTTTTTGTACAAACAGGCTTCTCCTTAAGGCCAGGGAAAACAGCCAAGGGCAGACAGAGTAAGTCTCTCCAACTTGCTCTATCAGCAATGTCCAGGGAAAATATTCTAGTCCAATTTGGATCACAAGCACATGCTTGGAATGGGAGGATGGAAGCCTTGTGATTTATAGCCCTACCAAGATCCTGACCCAAGAGAGGGGGCAGAGCAGGATGTTAGTAGTTACAATTCACCTTAGGAACGAGAACATAAGAGAAGGAAAACAGTGGTAAACAGACAAAAACTATACCTACAGTTGTCTCCTATGCTTCACAATGGTATGTAAGAATAAATAACAGGGAAATCAAGTAGGTGGGAGGGGGAAGACGAGAAGGGTGAAATCATGCCTCATGGGTACAATATACAGGATCTGGGGATAGGCACACTTATAACTTTGACTCAAGCAGTACAAAAGCAATCCATGTTATCAAGACATTTGCCGCCCCCCAGAATATTTTGAAATAAAAAAAACTTTTTAAAGTGAATATTGGATAAATACATAAAGATGTATAATAATAGAATTAAATAAAGCACTATTCATAAGAAAAAATGAATTTTTTAATTAACGTAATGGGGTTTTGTTAAACCCATCTTTATTCACAAAATGTTTTGCATTCATTTATATAAAATTTATTATTGAGAAAGGAAAGGCAAATTTAAAACATTATGTGTTTATAAGACAGTATATTAAATAGTAAGTATTAATTTTTGTTTCACAGTGTATTTTCTTCCTTGCTTACACAGATGTATATGCACTCAAAAGTCATGATGACTCACGCCTGTTACCATAGCACTCTGGGAGGCCGAGGAGGGTGGACTGCTTGAATTTAGGAGTTCAAGACCAGCCTGAGCAAGAGGGAGATTCTGTCTCTATTAAAAATAGAAAAATTAGCTGGGCATGATAGCAGGTGACTATAGTCCTACTACTTGTTAGTCTGAGGCAGGAGGATTGCTTATATCCAGGAGTTTTAGGTTGCTGTGAGCTAAGCTGATACCATGGTACTCTAGCCTGGGCACAGATTGAGACTTAGTCTCTAAAAAAAGGGGGAAGTACCTGTAACAGATTTTTATTAAGGTCTGAGAAAAGATGGATGATAGTTTTTTTTCCCTTTATTTTCCCATTAAATAATGTATAAAAAAAACGCTCAAATTCTGTACAACTCAAAGTTGTATGCATTCAACCCTGGTTACAAGTACCAATCCATCCCAAACTAGTGTGATGCCTGGTGGCAACAGGCAGGCCACAGGCCCCACTAGCATACCTAGTTATCATGATATAAATGATTCAGTTTTATAAGAAAAATTTGGCCAAAAATCTCAGTGGACTGCACTGACTCACAGACAATGTTTAAATATCAAGCATTTGTTGGTGTGTGGATCTTGGACCATCTAGATCAGACTCACTTTGAGGAGCTTGTTAAAAATGCAGATTCCCTGGTCTCATTCCAGACCTTTTGATTCAGAAATTTAGAAGATGGGCTGAGGAACAGGTATTTTCAATAAGTTCCCAGGGGATTTTTAGGTACAAGAAAGCATGAGAACTCCTATTTCAGAGATCGTAGGTAGCAACAGTATAAAAGGGAACTGATCAGGCTGCCAAGAAAGACTACCCGACATCCCATAGCCTTTGTTACAATCATGATTAATAGCACAGTTCTTTTGTCTAACACTTTGACTATGAACATTAATCAGAAAATTATAAAGTTGTCATTAAACATTTGAAAAGTAGAATAATTTTATTACATGTAAGGCTCCATATTTTCCCC
>NW_003852397.1:10239277-10240058 GCF_000181295.1 Otolemur garnettii | reverse complement strand
AGTATATCAGTTTTTCTATTAAGTGCCAGTCTGATGTAGTACTGATTTAATTTTTCCAATTAAATCTACCCAAAGTTGATGTGTAAATTCCTAGGAATTTTCTCAGCTTTCCACCTATGATCATCAACAAAAATCTAAGATTCATCCTAATTTCAATATAAAATACCTGTGGATTTATGGTATAAGGAAAAATTTCTTATCCCTAACTGTGCTTTGGCATTACAGGTGACCCTTAAACAATACAGGTTTGAACTGGAAGAGATTTTTTTCATCCACTATTGAAGCGAGGGTATTCCCTGAATGCAAAATCCAGGTATACAGAGGGCCTACTTTTCACATAGGCAGGTTCCATAGAGCTGCCTGCAGGAATTGAGTATGCGTGGATTTTGACATATGTCTGGGGTGGGAGAAGGAAGGAGTGTCCCGGAAGCAATTCCCTTTGTATACAGGGTGATGACTGTATGTCATGAACTGTGAAGCATCTGAGATTTTATCCCTCTTGCAGGCTAATAAATTAATCTTCTGCAAGTTTAATGGATGCTGGCAGAAATCTCAAGAATCCTGGGTGAGAAACAAAGTACTTTATTGCTCGCAGGACACAAAGCAGCGTGAGCATCAGCATGAGTATCAGCATATGTGTGTTAGTTCTTCTTGCCCGATCTGGATGATACTCACACATTTAGTGGGTTGCAGGTACATGGACCCATACTTACTCTTTTGAAACAGAGTCTCTCACTCTGTTGCCCAGGCTAGAGTCCCATGGCATCAGCCTAGCTCACAG
>NW_003852397.1:10238224-10239061 GCF_000181295.1 Otolemur garnettii | reverse complement strand
GAGCATACAATCCAGTCTTCCTTCCTTACAGTGATGGCTGGCAGATACGTGCTAAGTCATGATATGGTCACCATGGCCTATTCATCTATTTATGTGTCTAGCTACAGAGACTGCTCAGTCTCAGGAGACAGAGATGACTTGCAATCTGGTGTACTGAGTACGAATGTGCAGGGGATACTTAGAGCCAAGAATGATCAGCCTCTTCTAACATCATGTTGGCAGAACTCAAATTTCATCCACTAGTCTGATTAATCCAACTGATAGAGGCTTCATTCCATTTATCTTATACAGCAATTAAGGCACTATCAACAATCTCCAAGTGACACCATGAGGCCAATCTGCAGTACTGACCTCAATCACGAACTCCACAGTTCCAATAGTCCACAAACTACCAGGGTCTACCTTAGAATGCAATGACTTTCCCCTTCAGGCTCTAATCTGACCTTTCTACTTGGTCTGAGGCATTGATCAATATATTATTAGGGATGGTTCAGAATATGACATCTACGGCAATTCTATTATCTGTAACAATTCTGGCCAGTGAGTTGAGGTGGAGTTGTCTTCTCAGCCCCAGGAGCTATCTCTGATCACTTTAGTTCAACTCAGGGACAAATTTCTTACTACCTTTTCTACTTAACTGACTCCCATCTTTGAGACAACCAACCACAAAGTGCACATAAATGAGTCATTCTTCCCTCTGGAGAGTTCCTCCAAGTAACTAAGGGTAGTCTTATGTCAGTGAGATTGCCACATTAATCTGAGGGATATGTGATCTATTCCAAGTTCCTTAAAAACTTCAAATTTCATCTGTTATGAGCATACTTAGGGCACAAGTTA
>NW_003852397.1:10235991-10238204 GCF_000181295.1 Otolemur garnettii | reverse complement strand
AGGCCCACTCACATTATGCAGGGCAATTTGCTTTACTCAGTCTTTATATTCTAATGTTAATCTCATCCAAAACCACTTCCACAGACATGGAATAATATTTCACCAAATATCTGGGTATCCTATGGCCCAGTTAAGTTTATACATAAAATCATCTATCATATTGACCTAAATTGGATCTGATATCTGGCAGTATGGTTTTCTTATTTTATCTAGACATAGCTCATTTTCTACTTGAAAATTTTATAATAGACTTTCAAGTTACTTTAGGAACAGAAAGATGAGCCTTTCAGTATGACAGAGAAAACTATAGGAGCTAATCACGTTTTGGTGGTCCAGAATCTTGACCCTCTTCTTAGGTTTAGGCAGCCTGCTCTCAGTGCATTTTAATGGAATCCAGGGTCCTATTCACCACCAAAAATGTCAGACATCTGCTTCAGGTGATTCCTAAAAAGACTTTTATTCTAGGCCATTCTACAGGCTCACACCTGTAATCCTAGC
This sequence comes from Otolemur garnettii, assembly GCF_000181295.1. Lineage (NCBI taxonomy): Eukaryota > Metazoa > Chordata > Mammalia > Primates > Galagidae > Otolemur > Otolemur garnettii. Next base: position 10,237,706 of record NW_003852397.1, on the reverse strand, counting down.
CTTTGGGAGGCTAAGGTGAGTGGATTGCTTGAGCTCTTTCATAATCATATAAAGAGTTTGAGACCAGTCTTAGCAAGAGTGAGACCCCATCTCTAGTAAGAATAGAAAAACCAGCTGGGCATTGTGGCAGGTGCCTGTAGTCCTGCCTACTGGGGAGGCTGAGGGAAGAGGATCACTTGAAGCCAAGAGTTTGAGGTTGCTGTGAGGTATGAAGCCATGGCACTCAACCCCAAGGTGACTGACTGAGACTCTGTCTAAAAAAAAAAAAAAAAGAAAGAAAGAAAGAAAGAAAGAAAAAGAAGACTTTTATCCTCAAATGAATGACATAGAGAAGGGAGGAAATTTGGACTCTGTCCTGGTGATGACAATGGTAGCTGATGCTAGTACCTGGAACCGGTGGTGCTATTGCTAAGAAAGGCAGTTTCCAGTGCCCACTATGGAAGCAACCTTGTAACCAGACTTTTCACATAAAGATATTTAACTGCAGTTTTTACATCAGTTGATCTTGCCAGTTTTCCAAGCCTGTACCTCTCTCTGGCTTTCACATCAATTTTGTGAGCTACCTATTTGTTGTGAGCTAACCAACATTGATAACCAATGAGCCAGTTTTCCAAGCCTGTACCTCTCTCTGGCTTTCACATAAATTTTGTGAGCTACCTATTTGTTGTGAGCTAACCAACATTGATAACCAATGAACCTGACCAGTGCAATACTTGTGTCTAGAAAGCTTCAAGGGAAATTACTGATACATTGTATAATGTAATTATAACATAAGTGGTTATTTTGATATGTCACAAAGCCTGGATTAATTTCAGAACATAAGTACTTGTGCACATTTAAACTAGTCATCCCAAATCTAAAGAAGAAAAATGAGTTTCCCTGCTATTATGGATCAAATTGTGTCCCTCCAAAATTTATATGTTGAAGCCCTAACTCTCAGTTAGGGTAATTCAGTTGACATAGAATTGTTAGAATGAGTCCTAATCCAATGTGACTGGTATCCTTATAAGAAGAAGATATTAGAACATAGACAACACAGACAGAGAGAAAATCATGTGAGAAGCGAAGCCTCCTGGCACTTTGATCTTAGACTTCTAGCCTCCAGAATTGTGAGATGATACATTTCGGTTGTTTAAATCACTCAATGTATGGTATTTTGTTGTGGCAACACTGGCTTAAAGAATCTTACAAAAGAGATATTTATATGTGAGACAATATAAGAAAAAATTATAGGTGCTAAGCTATAAGTTACACACAGGATGATGAAGGATGAATGCAGAGAGTCAGATAAGATGGGTCTGGAAAATGCTGTATAATGTAAATATTATTTATGGGATTTTTTAAGCAAGATCTTTTCTCAAACCTCAAATATATACAGGTTGGTTCAGTTTAAGAAGAAATGAAAATGTGTTTGGCTAATTAAACAACCATCACAAATGAAAAGAAGGTCTAGGAACTCATGGGGGAAAAACAAACATCAATATTCTGTTTTTAAACTTTTGTCTGAAGATGTTTTCTAACATGTTAATATACCAATAAATGTAAACATTCATTATGCCAACAGAAAACACAACTAATGTCCAATCATTCCCACAAAGCAAGGTGGACAAATTATGATGATATTAGGCCAGCACACTCTACATCCTATATAGAAAGTTTGCTACTAGCACAACTAAGGCCAGAGTCCACAGTGAAAAGTTTAATGCCCTAGAAAA
>NW_003852397.1:10233953-10235964 GCF_000181295.1 Otolemur garnettii | reverse complement strand
CTTCCACATAAGAGGTGCAGCCCTTAGGTGTCCCTAGAAAGGAAGTGTCGATTCCAACTGGTGAAGCCCTCTCCTAGGATTAGCATGAGTCTCAGAGCACAGGTTGACAGCACTGTCTATAAGTTTACTTCCTGGAATTTGGCTGCAAATTCTTCCCCTGTTCTCTCCTCATTATTGGGCAATAAAGTGGAGAACCATTTATTTTTCAGTTGGCCATACAATCTGGTTAACATATTTACTACCAATTCCCATGGACTTTCCTTAAATTATCTTAGTTGGGTGACAAAGCCCAGTTTCCTTTGTCAGATAGCCATGTCTCTGTCCACATCATATCCTCATCACCAAAAACCTGCCAAGAAATGTGAAGTGTCTGAAATTTTACCCTATTTGCAAGCCAACAAAACAGCCAACCAGTTCAACATGCTAGTATTGGAAACAAGACTCCTGTTTTGAGGTAAAGGATAATTCATTATAGGAGTGGCCAGGGTATCAGTGCTATTTTTTATGCATCTGCCATGAACCCCAATTCCTATACATGAAGAGACAGAAAATATCTGTACTTGCACTAGACCATGTTACAGGAGAGGAAACCAGAACTTAACAAGGTAACAGGAATGACCTGAATGGTTTAACCCAACTGAGTAATACAGTAGATAACCTACAGTTCAAAAATACATTTTGAATGTAAATAGGCAATTTGAAATTTTGTTACACAAACGTACAGCTCAAATTGTACTATCATCTTTCATGTTTTAGTGATGCTATTCAGATTTATGATTTACAGCTTGTAGTACTGTGTAAACATAGGCACTAAGGTTAGAAGATCAGAATTCAGCCTGAGGCTGGTTTATTACAGTTTGTGACAATACGCTAGTATGCCAAGATGCATCCCTGTTACTTTATAGAATTGCTACACAGATTTTAACACTAAGAAATCTAAATTTCCTTTGAGTAGAAACAAGCTTGTATGAATACTAAATTTTTTTATAGTAATTAAACTATCTGTTACAGTTGTCAGCATGGTTTAATTTTTATTTATTTTTTTGAAACAGAGTCTCACATTGTTGCCCTATGTAGAGTTCCATGACATCACGGCTAACAGCAACCTCAAACTCTTGGGCTCAAGCAATCGTCTTGCCTCAGCATTCCCAGAAGCTGGGACTATAGTCGCCTGCCACAAAACCCAGCTATTTTTAGAGACAGGAGTCTGACTCTTGCCCAGGCTGGTCTTGAACTCCAGAGCTCAGGCAATCCACTAGCCTTGGCTTCCCAGAATGCTAGGATTATAGGCCTGAGCCACCACGCCTCAGGGGTTAATCTTTTTTGTTTTTGTTTTTTTTTTTTTGAGACAGAGTCTCACTTTATTGCCCTGGGTAGAGTGCTGTGGAGTCACAGCTCACAGCAACCTCAAAGGCTTGGGCTTAAGTGATTCTCTGACCTCCGCCTTCCAAGTAGCTGGGACTATAGGCACCCCCCACGACACCCAGCTATTTTTTGTTGGTAGTTGGCCTGGGCTGGATTCAAACCCACCAGCTCTGGTGTATGTGGCTGGTGCCTTAGCCACTGAGCTACAGGCACTGAGCCAGGGTTTAATTTTTAGTATAAGCTGAGACCATCAGTTTCTAAGTAATTCTGTTTCTATATAATCCATTTATATTTAATAGATCATTTTACTGAATAATCTCAAAGCACTACATATTTTTAAAACCAAAAAAAAAAAAAAATAAGTTTCTATAGACTAAAGAAGCTAAAGAAAAAGAGGTTAAAGGGTGGTGCCTGTGGCTCAAAGGAGTAGGGCGCAGGCCCCATATGCCAAAGGTGGTGGGTTCAAACCTAGTCCCAGCCAAAAATTGAAAAACAAAAAAAAAGAAAGAAAGAATAAAGAAAAAGAGGTTAAGGAAAAAGACAATCCTTAATTATGCATTCTATCAATTATCTATGCTCTCAACTTGTTTCCTTTTACTGCATAATGTCTAAAGCTCTCTATTTAAAATGGAGTGATAGACTCGGC
>NW_003852397.1:10231301-10232263 GCF_000181295.1 Otolemur garnettii | reverse complement strand
TCCGCAGACAGGACCCTGTTCCTTAACCTACCCAACCACAAAGAACTACAAATACAGTAATACTTAAATTCTCTTGTTGGAAGCCTTCAATGATATTAACTCTCTATTATAGATATCAATAGAATATATTGTAACTGCAAGGCTTAGAACTGTGCCTCATAAATGAGTTCCATAAACGCTTATTCAAGCCTGGATGGCACACTCCCCCATAGCGTCCTTACTGGGTCCTCTTAAAAGGTCAACATCTCACAGGAATCATAAGTTAAAAAAATAAAACAAAAAAAAGAAAGAATAGATAAAGGAGCAAACCAAGCAACAGGCTACAGAAGCCGCGGGGCCCAGCCCAGGCGCGAGAAGGGGCTCGCCGTGCCCCGCACGCGGCACGTGGTCGGCTCCGGCGGGAGCTTCGCGACAGTGGGGGAGGGGAGCAGCGTGGGACGGCGCGGAGGGGGTCTAGACCGCCAAGGCTACGGTTGAGGAGGCACCGACTGCGCAGGCTCAAGATAGGCGCAACCACTGTTCGCAGAGTCGGGGGGAGGATGTCAGCCCGGCTTCACGCTTCCTTTACTTGCTCGCAGCGCGAATGCTTGCCTTTTTTCGCTTTTTAAGATGTTGTATGGTGCCGCCCTGTGCAAGTTTTTCATCATTAGAAGGCCTCTTATCCCGAGCCTGAAGAGGCCTCTTTCTCTAGCCGTGCTCCCTCTTCCCCCGTGGCGGCCACAGTGGACGCGCCCCACCTCCCTGCGGCCTCCGGAGGTGGTTTGGCGGCCCCCTCCCCCTCCCCAGTGTCGCGAGTTGGCGCCGCTGCCACCCCCGGCTCCGCGCTCTCGGCCCCTCGGGCGGGCGGTACCGAGCCCTCTCGGCGCCCCCTCCACTCCCCCCTCCGACCTGCCCTTCCCTTGGGACTGCCACCTCCACCTTTCCCCTAGCCCTTCTCTCTTCAGCCGAGCCGCGGCGACAGC
>NW_003852397.1:10229429-10230924 GCF_000181295.1 Otolemur garnettii | reverse complement strand
CTTGCCTCCTGCCTCATTCCCTCGGGCCGTGCGGTCCGCAGCCCCGAAGGTGGCCGTGTCGGGGACAGCGCCGGCCTACCCTGGCTTAGTGGTAGTGGCGAGGGGGACGGTCCTTCTTCACGCCGCTCCCGCCCCCCACTCGTGGCGGCGCAAGTTTGGGGGTTCCCTGCGCCTGCCTTCTCCATCGACCCCTCCCCCGGAGTCAAAATTTCTGCCCGGGCTTTACACAAAGCCCCGCGGCCGCGAGAGCTCCGCCCCTCCGCCCCTCTCCCCTCCCCCTCCGCGGCTGCTCCCCTCCCCTCCCCTCTCCTCGGTTCTTCTTTCTTGTCTCCCATTCTCACCTAGGACCCCTCTACCTGGATCGGTGCTGCGGAGTAGTTACTGGGGCTGGGGGCTCGAGTCCGGGCGGGGGGTGCTGTCACACCTGTGTTTTGCGTGGGCTCCCACCCTCCTCTTTGTTCGTGGGGTTCTTTGAGCGCTGCTTGCTCTGGATTCAAATGGCAGGGCTTCACTTCTTCAATGACAACAATTAAGAGTTTTCGAGTTTGAGGCAGGTAGTCTTCGCAGGAAGGCAGGGGAGGTGGTAGGGAAAGGTGGAGCTGTTATGTTACTGCTTGTGTTTCAGACCAGACTTGATGGGTCCTAACTTGCCTGGTTACCACCCACTTCTTTGTTGCTCTTTGTTCGATCTGGGAATAGATTCTGCTAAGGAGGTTTAGGAGAGCATTGGCATCTGGTTTGTGAAGGCTGTTCTAGGAATTCTGGTGTAGGAAAACTTTGAGGAGTAGTGCAAAAGTAGTAAATGTTCTAATAGGCTAAGCTTAAGTCCACAATACAGTGAGTGATAAAAGTCAGATAATTTAATTTTAAGCGTTCTCTAGTTTGGACTATGGCAGTAACATTAAATCTCTAAATCTGTTCACTGTGCCCTTCTAAATTATACTCATTGTAGTAGTAGCCTGTTCCACAGATCTCACAAAAACTTTCACTTGGTAAGTAATTTCTGGGCGGTTACTCCTGAGAGAAGGAATTTCAAAATTTAACAAAGAAGCTAGCTTCTGTGACCTGAAAATACTATCTGATTTGTGCAAAGCAATACAGACTTTGGAACTAATTCATACATCTGGTGTGTTGCAAGTCAGTGTCTTAGACAGGTAGATGAGACCAGCTCAGCATAAATCTTAACTTTAATTGAAAATGTGCATGCAATCTCTTTACTTAGCAAGGACTGATTTTTTAATGCCTGTTTTATATAAAGTAACCACTTATGTTGTTTGTGGGAAAATCTGAAATCTTACAGAAATCTCATTTGTCTGATCAAAATTGTAATAGCCCTGTTTAAAAGGTATATTTTTTAAATAAATTATTTTATTTTTAATTTTTTTGGAGACAGAGTCTCACTTTGTTGCCTTTGGTAGAGTGCCATGGTGTCACAGTTCACAGCAACTTCAAAGTTCATATATATATGTGTGTGTGTGTGTGTGTGTGTGTACAT
>NW_003852397.1:10214362-10227282 GCF_000181295.1 Otolemur garnettii | reverse complement strand
AAAACCTGTTTCTAAATCATGTTCATTCTTTTATATACTAGAAAATTAACCAATGTCTGTAAAACGATAAAGCCAATTAGTCACTATTTTTCTGGTCTTAAGATGATATGTTTTTTTCCAACTTAAGTGTAATTAGCGAGCTAAACCCTGTTAGGCTCTAGTTTAATATTTCGCATTTTTAAGACTTTGTTTAGAAATGTTAACTATGCTTTGTTTTGAATTAAACTTGTGGCCAATCACTTTTAGTGTCTGTTTTATGATGTGTACAATATAATAGGGCTATCCTAATTAATGTAGTTATATACAAATTGCTCTGCGCTCTTATTTTTTTCCTCTTCCCATAGGGGTGGGTGTTTTGAGACAGGTGGGCCAGAGAAAAGCATCTGACAATATTAAAAGAAAACATAAGAGTTAGCAAGATCATGCCTCACAGTGTGCTACTAATTTACTCCAGCAGATTATAGGAATTCTGCTAGATTTTTAATTATAGTGATGGTGCCAGAGTGTTTTGCTGGAGAGCCTTTAAAACAACTGCATGGGTTCTTCTTAGTTGTGGTATAAATCTTTATCATCTATGAAATAGGTCGTTGTTTCTTTGGGGGCAAATTAAGATTGTGAAGTGAATTACAGCAGTAGTTCACAAAGACCAATATTAATTATGCTAGTTATTTAAATATAGTGGGACATGACTCAAAATCATACTGCGATTATCCCATGTTTGACTTCTCTTGCCCAGAAATCCTTTACCATACCCTTCAAATTTCACCTTATCAGAGAGGCTTTCCTCTTTTACATAAATATTACAGCTTTATTTTTCCTAACTTTGTTTCCTCATTAGAATATAGGTAAGCTTTATGAAGACAAGCAGTCTGTTTTGCTTATATATCTGTATTTTTCTAACAACTAAATTAAAAAACAAGTGGTTTTTGAGTATTGATGAATAAATGATTGATTCCTTATTTTTATAGATAGTACTTTCCTATATGTTCTTTTTGGGGTGGAGGGACAGAGTCTGATTCTGTGGCCAGGGATAGAGTGCCATGACATCATAGTTCATAGCAACCTCAAACTCTTGGGCTCAAGCCATCCTCTTTTTTTGGGATAGAGCCTCAAGCTGTCCCCCTGGGTAGAGTGCTATGGCATCACAGCTCACAGCAACCTCCAACTCCTGGGCTCAAGCGAGTCTCCTGCCTCAGCCTCCCAAGTAGCTGGGACCACAGGCACCCGCCACAACGCCCGGCTATTTTTTTGGTTGCAGCCGTCATTGTTGTTTGGCGGCCCGGGCTGGATTCGAACCTGTCACCTTAGGTGTATGTGGCTGGTGCCTTAGCCACTTTAGCCACAGGTGCCAAGCCATCAAGCCATCCTTTTTCCTCAGCCTCCTAAGTAGCTGGAACTAACTACAGGTGCCCACAACTCCAGCTATTTTTTTTGTTTTTAGTGGCAATGGTTCTGGCTTGCTTAGGCTAGGCTTGAACTCCTGAGCTCAAGCAGCCATCTGCTGTGGCCTCCCAAAGTGCTAGGATTACAGGTGTAAGCCAAATAACCTGGCCTATTCTAATTCTTATAGCCTGCTATGAGTTTCAGACAGGATAGGTATCATTTGGTGTTTTTTATAGATTGTAACAGGTTAGTATTCTTTTTTGATTTGATTTGTTACAGTCTACCACTTTGCCTTTCTTACACTGACTAGTTATAATGGTCAATGAGAGGTCAATATCTGGAATCTAAGGATTTTTCCTTTTTCCTTTTCATAGGAAAAAAAAAGCTGTTAGTAATTATTTTTTTCCTTTACAGAAACTTCAGATAATTCTGTTGATAAATCCTTAAAGGAAGACAGTTGGAGTTGGGGAAGAGGTGTAATCTCTTAGAGCGCTGGTTCTCAACCTTCCTACTGCCGGGGCCCTTTAATACAGTTCCTGTGGCGACCCACAAGTTAAGAACTGCTGTTTTAGAGAACGTTAGTAACATTGAAACTTTGATGAGATCAGATTTAAAACAAGGCTAACTAAGGTGCTGGGTAATAAGCATTATTCATCTCTTTTAATAGAAGTCTGTCTTGTTCATGAAGTTAACTTTGGGTTCAGAAATTTCAAATGGACTTAAAAACCTTATTATATGCTGAGTAGACAAAAGATTGTTTAACTCCTAAGAAGGAAGTAAGACTATTATAGGGAATAAAAGAGATAGGAGCTTTGATAGATCATCAGACAAGGGAAGGCCTGAAGGAAGAAAATGGACCAGCCTTAAAGAGTTTTTCCCAAAAGATGTTATAAATTAGAAGGGACAGGTAATAAGAACTTGGTACATTAACTGGAAGCCAAGGGGAAGATGTTGGAGAACCAGGTGAGTTAGGCAGTAAAGGGAGAGACCATACCAGACTGTGGTAAGAGGACTTTTTTTTTTGGACAGAGTCTCACTCTCTCACCCTGAGTAGGGTGCCATGGCATCATCTTCATCGCTCATACCAGCTTCTGTCTGTTGGGCTCAAGTGATCCCCTTTTCCCAGCTTCCCTAGTAGCTGGGACTATAGGTGCCCACAGTGCCACTACACTTGGCTAGTTTTTTTTTTTTTTTTCTACTTTTTTAGTAGAGATGCGGATATGGTGGTCTTGAACTCCTAAGCTCAAGGAGTTCACCCGCCTTGGCCTCCTGGATTACAGGTGTGAGCTATCATACCCTACGTAGTAGTAAGAGATTTTGACTTTACTTTCAGTCGAAGGCCTTTGGGGGATTTTTAAGTAGAGATTATTCTAAAATAATTGGTAAGGAGCAGTAGAATGTGGGCTGGAAGCAAGAGTTGAATGCATATTTGTCCGCATAAAATGTTGCATTTTAGATTGAAATGGACACACCTGACAGAGGTTAGGGGAGTAAAACCAATAGAACTTACTGGTGGATTGGAAATGGAGTTAGGTTTGGGGGGTTGGTTGTAGAAAATAAAGGACGACTGGATTTCTGGATTTAGCAGTTGGGTAAGTTGTATTACCACTCATTGAGATTGGGAAGAATAATTAAGAGCTTTATTTTGATTGTTATGTTGGAGACCTTTGTTGAATTCAGGTGGAAAGACTGAGAAGAGACTGAGTTTGGAATCCTGAGAGAAGAGGCTAGACATACAAATTTGGGATTTGTCAGTATATAGGTGGTACAGTACTAAGAATGAAAAAGATAGCACAGCTAGTTCACCCAGAACTAATGGCTGAGAGAAGAGCGTTTAGAGCAGTACTGATGTATCTAAGCACCTAGAGCAGTGCCTGCGTGGCACATGGTAGGCTCTTGATATGAAAAAAATGGATGAACTTGAAAACTCCCAATATTTATTTATTTAGACAGAGTCTCACTTTGTCGCCTTTGGCATCATAGCTCACTTCAGTCTCAAACTCTTGGGCTCCTGTGATTCTCTTGTCTCAGCCTCACGAGTAGCTGGGACTACAAGCACCCACCACAACGCCAGTCTCTTTTTTAGAGATAAGGTTTCCAACTTGCTCATGCTGGTTTGGACCTCCTGAGTTGAAACAGTCCACCTGCCTCAGCCCCCCAGAGTGCTAGGATTATAGGCATGAGCCACCACGCCCAGCCTGACAACCCCCGGTAATTAGAAGTTGTCAGGTGATTGTCCTTAAGGTAGGAGTAAAATACCAAGAAAATGGTATTATGGAAGCCAGGACTCAGAATGTTTCAAGGAGTGGTAGGTGAGTAGTTAGGTTAAAAACTACTAATCAGTAAGATAAAAATAAGACAGTAAGTAGGTTTTTCTTGTTTTTTTCTTATTTTTTCCTGATTTTTTTTAACAGCTTATTTTTAGAGATAAGGGCACATTTCATAGTCCTCAAATTCAAAATGTTCTGAAAACTGAAAATTTTTATAATGCATGTGGCATCAAAAGCTTAACCTGAATTAACGTGAGACTGTTTATGATCTCATGGTGAATATTCACTTTTTTTGCTGCAGAAATGTTTGATTATAGCAAGCTGCCCATACTGTTTGATACTACATAATATATAGCAGATATACTGGTACCTTTATAGAATCTGAAATACCATAAAATTTGGAATGTAGTTAGTTCCAAGAACTGTGGATAAGAGATTGGGTACCTTGGCTTGGCGCCCGTAGCACAGAGGTTAATGGCGCCAGCCACATACACCGAGGCTGGTGGGTTTGAGCCTGGCCTGGGCCAGCTAAACAACAATGACAGCTGCAAAAACAAAAAATGGCCGGGCATTGTGGCAGGCGCCTGTAGTCCCAGCTACTTGGGAGGCTGAGGAAGAGAATCAGTAAGCCCGAGACTTTGAGGTTGATGTGAGCTGTGACAGCACAGCACTCTAACTAGGGCAACAGCTTGAGACTGTCTCAAAAAAAAAAAAAAGAGATTGAGTACCTTAATAGCCTCTTCCATTCTGAAAGCTTTTTGAAGAGAGAGTAATTTCTAAAATTTTGCAGATAAATCTTTATGGTAATTTCAGATCTTTGTGGTAATTTGATAATTAAAGTTTGTTGTGTAAGATGCACTTTTGAGCTGATTTTTTAAAGGTGTTAACTTTATTGGTAAAATATTTTTAAATACAGGTTGATTTTTTTTTTTACCCAAAATGCTTGGGACTTAGAAATATTTCAGATTTTTTTTTTTGCATTTGAGGATATTTACAATAATACTTAATAGTTATGAATCCCTTATTTGAAAATCTGAAATGATCTAATGAGCATTTCCTTTGTACATGAAGAGGTGCTCCATAGATTTTTAGATTCTGGAGCATGTCAGATTTTGAATATTCAGATTAGGGGTAATCAGCCTGTATTTTGATGAAAATTGGTATAACTTTTAAAAGTGTTATATTAAAAAGTGGTTGCCTGCAAAGTAGCCATCTAGAGAATTGTGAGATACAGAGTTAGGGGCGGGGGTGGGAAGAGTTGGAGATGGCACTTTTATAACCCTCTTATATTATGTTTTGGAAGAATTCTTATTTATTTCAAATTAATTTGAGGGTACAAATGTTTAGGTTACAGTGTTTATAGTTCTAAGGTAAAGTTCCAAGTTTTAGTCAACCCCTTCCCCCAGGGGTCTTGCTGACCACCCTCCTGTTGTGCACATTAAGTGAGATCCCGCCAGTCGTCCTCCCTTTTCCCCCTTTCTTTCCCCTGTATTTTGGAGGAATTGTTAATAAACTAAATAATTATCTGTAGCTGGCTGTCTTTATTGACATGTATCGTTTAGGTTGTAGGTATATTCTTGGTGGTATTGGGTCCCCTAAATTGTGGCTTTAAGACCCTACCTTTATAAAAGTGCATATTCACATTCCATGTTATGCCCCTTCTTGTCAGCCTTAGCTCTTGATTGTGCCGTTAGCTCTCTTCGTAGCTAACTAAGGAGCATTGTCTGTGAGCTGCACTGCCTGAGTTTGAATCTAGCTCCTGCCCCTGCTTACTGTCCTTTGGTAACTAACGTTAACTGACTTGTCTATGTTTTACTATTCTATACTGTAATAAAATGGGAATAATAGTAATAATATCTATGTTATCAGGTTATTAAAAAGATTAAAAGATAATGCATATGAAGTGCTTAGAATGGTGCCTTCCTATAAGCACTTGGTACATGATATTTACTGCTACCATTTTTTTTTTCATCACTGAGAAGTTCCAGTGTCATTTCCTTTCTCTAAATTACTGGGGGCTGGGCCTTCCCATTGGATTCTCTGTATGCCCATGTCAAGAGAATTTGATCTCATGATGTGGTAAATGTTAAGTAATCTTAGTAATTCTTAAACATCTGATACTAATAACATACATATCAGATGTTCTTTCATCTTAGTAATTCTTAAACAGGCAAATAGAAGTTGTATGAAGACTTGACTTTATTTTTAACTCTAATAGTCTCTTTGGTAGTGATGATAACTTAGAAATAACATTTGTGGCTTGCTGCTGTGGCTCAAGTAGCTAAGGTGCCAGCCACATACCCCTAAGGTGGCGGGTTTGAATCCAGCCTGGGCCCGCCAAATAACAATGACAGCTGCAACCAAAAAATAGCCGGGCGTTGTGGTGGGCGCCTGTGGTCCCAGCTACTTGGGAGGCTGAGCAGGAGACTCGATTGAGCCCAGGAGTTGGAGGTTGCTGTGAGCTGTGATGCCATGGTATTCTACCCAGGGAGAAAGCTTGAGGCTCTGTCTCAAAAAAAAAAAAAAGAAAAGAAAAAAGATATAACATTCATTGCATTAATTTAGGTACATAATGCTTTATAACCTGAGAGGGTTTTCCTTTGCTTTCAGGGAACTGTATGTACTGCCGCCACAGAGAGCTTTATGGCGGTTCCTTCCTTGATAGGAAGTTTATTTTCTGCCTTCATAGCCTTTCAGCTGTGTTCTGTGCAAAGGAAAGTCTCATAGGGCCTGGTTTGCTGCTTCTCTCTATTGTTTCCTTGCTTTGTTCCTAACTGTGTTGTTGGTACCTGCATTAACAAAGTGGCACTAGGGGTCCTGACCTGCAAGGTTGCTCTGGCCTTCAGTGCCTGTAAACCTAACACTTGGGAGGCTGAGGTGGTAGGTCCCTTGAGGCCAGGAGTTAAACACTAGCTTGGGCAAAATAGTGAGACTAATCTGTACCCTCGCCCTCTACCTTCCCAACATTAGCTGGACATGGTAGTCCATGCTTGTAGGGACCCAGATGTTCAGGAGGCTGAGGCAGAAGGATTGCTTTAGTCCCAGAGTTCCTGAGTTTGCAGGAAGTACTTGTGCCACACCACTTCCAACCTGAGCGACAACAAGACTGTCTCATAAAAGAAATAAGAATAATAAATAATAAAAAAAATTAAGGTAGCCTTCCCTTTAAATGACTGTATACAAATTATTTTCTGAGAAGAGCTTATGTTGAATGAAATTAAATTAGAGATACGGTATGAACAAAATTTAAGTGTTCGCAATATTGGAAGCATGGATTTTTTTTTTTTTTTTGAGACAAAAAGTCTTACTTGATCACCCTCGATAGAGTGCCCTGGTGTCAATACAGCTCATAGCAACCTCCAGCTACTGGGCTTAGGCGATTCTCTTGCCTCAGCCTCCCGAGTAGCTGGGACTACAGGGGCCTGCCACAATGTCCAGCTATTTTTGTGTTGCAGTTTGGCCGGGGCCGGGTTTGAACTTGCTACTCTCAGTATGTGGGGCCAGTGCCCTACTTCCTGAGCCACAGGCGCCGCCTGTTCATGTTGTACTATTATCAAACATGTGTGAAAGAGAGAATACAGATCTTGGGGTTCTTGGTTTCCTTAAACAATTTTATAGAAGGCTTGTATTTAGGGAGGATTTTGAAAGATTTACTGGTCCTGACAATAGATAAATGGCATTCTTTATCCTAGCTTTTATTATATAAATCTATATTGAAATGATAGACTTCAGGCCATTAAAATTAGCTTAGCAGTCCTAACAAAATTTTAGAACTGCTTACTTAAATAACAGAATCCATATTAAAAATAATTTCTAATTTGTTAAAAAATTTTTGAAAACCAATGAAGTCTTCCCTTGGAATCTGCAGGACATTGGTTCCAGGACCCATCTACAGATACCCACTTCCAGGATGCTCAAGTTTAAGTAAAATGGTGTAGTGTTTGTTTAAGACCTATGTATTTTTTCCCTTGTACTTTAAATCATCTCTGGTTTACTTATAATAGCTACTCCAAAAGTCAATGCTATGTAAGTTATACTATGTTGTTTAAGGAAAAAAGTCTTATGTGTATTCAGTACAGGCACTACTCTCCATTTTTTAAAAATTATTTTCAGTCTGTGATTATTTGAATCTACAGATAGATGGCCAACTTCACTTATTTAAGAGGGCTTCATACTGTCATATTTTACTAAGAAACACTGGAAATACTGAAGTTTGGTAGATGAAAATCTGTGATTCAGGGCAGCTCCCGTACATAGCTCAGTCAGCAGGGCGCCGGCCACATACACTGAGGTTGGCTGATTTGAACCCGGCCCAGGCCAACTAAAGAAAACAATGACAATTGCAACAAAAAAAAATAGCCGGATGTTGTGGTGGGAGCCTATAGTCCCGGCTACTTGGGAGGCTGAGGCAAGAGAATTGCTTAAGCCCACGAGTCTGAGGTTGTGTGAGCTGTGATAACATGGCACTCTACCCAGGGTGACAGCTTGAGACTGTGTCTTGAAAAAAAGAAAGAAAAAGAAAATCTGTGATTTGGGTGTTATTTGCTTATTTTCATACTTAGTGCATAAATTTTAAGACATGAGGATATAAGGTTCCATTTAGAAAGGCTAGGAATTATAACTTAGGAAGAATGAGATAGTGTTCTTACTACCTTGAGAAATGTCATGGATATGTTGTAGCAAAGCAAAACTTTATTTAGGATCTATATTTCAATTATCAAAACTTCCCTGATAGACCATAATTGATCAGAGAATACTAAATTTATCAGAGAATACTAAAAGGAAACATTATTTCAAAGAACAGAACTAAAACTTTTAAGGGGAACCAAAAATCAAAAAGCTTGCTTTCCTAATCTACAAGTGAACATAATGCAATATTGGAGTCATCACCATGTAAAAGTGTGCATAATATCTTGGTTTTCTAACATAGTTTGAAAGTTGCAAAATCTAAAATTATAATTTAAGGTTTTGATTAATCTTAACTAAGTGGCAAGTGTTTGCTAATGATAGACATACATAAACTCAGTTTATGAAGATTCTCTTGTCTGTTGTTTAGTTTATGTCTTTTCTATTTTAGGTGATATTGGAAATTATTATTATGGGCAGGGTCATCCCATGAAACCGCACAGAATCCGTATGACCCATAACTTGCTGTTAAATTATGGCTTATACAGAAAAATGGAAATATATGTAAGTATACCTTTTTGTAAATACTCAAAACTTTTTTTTTCTTAGCTGCTGGTTTGGAACTTTGTCACTTATTCCCCTTTGAAGGGCATTTAGCAGATGAAAAAGTTTGGAAGAAAATTACTCTTCTTTTTGTTTCATTCTTCTGAGAAAACTGTAAATGTGGGAGTTGTAGTCTCTTTTAACCATTTTAAAAACTGTTTCCCCCGACCCTTACTAGGCTTTTACTGGAGAAACAACTCAGCCTAGCATATTAAATATTTTTGTGAGAATTATTGTTAATCTACCTATAGTGCTAGAAAGAATTGACCTGATTTATGCACAAAATTAATACTATAAATAAATATTGGACACATATATGGAACTCTGTGTTAGTGGCCTTGCAGAGTCTAGTAGCATAAGTGCAACAACTGCCTTAAATGTTTTTATAATTAGATATATTATAGGTATGATGTGAACAAGATTAAGTGTTTGCAATATTAGATGAGCAGGTATATAAACAAAAGCAAACAAAACAGTATCTATTTGGGAAGAAAAATACTTGAAGCAGTTAACTATTTTCTTTGAAATATAGACACTTAAGAAGAGAGGCAGTTGAATGAGACTCTTAATGTGTAGAATCCTTGTGGAAGAAGTGATTGAGCTCTTTGGAAAATGGAGGATTTTGATAGTCATGAACTAAGACAATTGAGAATGATTTTTTCTGGGTGGTCATTGAAATCAGTTTTTATAGAAGGTTTATCATGGAAAATGAGAGAAAGTAGAGTTTACGAACATGGATTTGACTTTATAAAGGGTGACCCATTTCCATTTAAGTGTAAGCTTTGCTAATGCTTTTAAAGAAGTTTGAATTAGCTTTGGAATTGATAACTGTTTCCTAAAACACACACGTATAAATTTAGATTGACTTTGGAATACATATACAGGCAGTCCCTGAGTTACAAACATCCGAGTTATGTGCAGCTCACACTTACAAATGGGGGCTATTACTGTATTTTGTTCTGGTGGACCCAGTTCTTTTGAAGGGACTATTAAGAGAAATTAAATATCTTGTTTAATATTCTTCACATACCCTGTTGTAATTCTACAATTCTGACATTTTTCTTCACAGAGGCCCCATAAAGCTACTGCCGAAGAAATGACAAAATACCACAGTGATGAGTATATCAAATTTCTACGGTCAATAAGACCAGATAACATGTCTGAGTATAGTAAGCAGATGCAGAGATGTACGTTTCTTTGCAAAAAGCATTGTAGTATGGATAAGTACAAATGAGTTATTTTTTAGAAGTTTATAATTATCCAAACCTTAGTATTTTTTCTATTGGTCAAGATATTATAATTATTGATTTGAAAAGTCACTTTAATAATACCAATGCTACTTAAGGAAAAAACAGACCTATCTGAAGCTTATTGATGTGTGAAACTGCTGTTTGGATGTTGCTCTACTTTTTATTTTGCTTCTTTGATAATTTGAGATAATGGATATTGGTAGAGAGATCTCATTCCCTTGTTTCAGAAGATTATACTCAATACCTCTTATCTTGAATTAATTACTTTAGTTAACCTGGAATATAATACATATAATCTGTTTTTTTTTCTTTGTTGGGATATTAGTGCAGCTTTTGATTCTCTTTTGCATAATGTTTTCTTTTACAGATTTAACGTATCTTTTAGAGATTGGTAACAAATTGGCTGAAAGGTAGAATGTAAAAGTCATCCTAAAATGATTAAACAGGTTTTTTAAAGCTTGATACTAGCATTTTTATTGATGGCATTAGTGATTATAATAAATGAAGTATAGTTGCTAGGCATCTCACGTATTTATAACCTCACGCACATTTCCACCATAGATTATCTCGTTTAATTAGTTAAGATGCTAATATAACTTGAATGGGTATTATTTCATTTTTTTTCCAATGGGGATTGGGCTTAGATTAAAAACAGACATGGAGAGCCCTTGGGCAAATAAATTAACAAGACTGATTTAAAACCTAATTAAGATTAAGATCATATCTAAACAGTAAGAACATAAAATTATAGTGTTTTTAACTTAAGGATGTACAAAGATATATAAAACAATGACCCTATTCTTGAAGACATTATAACTTGGGACATAGGAAAGACTGAGAATGGGTTATACACATCTGTCATATTTCCTTCATTCCTTCAGTACTAAGGAGCTAAATATGTAGCCTCTTCTGTGTCTTGGCTCCCATGAACCTAGTTAGTTTTTACCATCTTTTAAGATCAAGGTTAACCATAGGCATAGGCAACGAGCTATTGTATCTTTTTAGTATCCACTAAAATAACATTTCAAAGGTATGGATGTTGTATGTATTTAAGGAATGTTAACATCATAAAGCAATTGAAGTTATTTATGTTTCAGAATTTTGGTTAAATCATTATTATATGTTTAAGGAGAAATGCTCAAGAAATTTAAGCCTATATTTTAATTAAATAAAAAATAATTTCATACCTTGACACCTGTTGATTCCTTATTAATAAAACAGATATTGCACAAATAATCCAGATGAGATTTGGTGATGATGTTTCACAGATAATACTTGAATTATCTTAGGAAAAAAAAAATTTATTTTAAAATTACAGACTTTAGATTACTATTGTGAAGTATGTTTTATGATTGGATCAAAATATTTGTAGGAAATAATTTTTGTTAGAAAAAGCTTTTATTAATTTCCAGAATGGGGTGAAATTAATTAAATCCATCTTCCACAGTTAATGTTGGAGAGGATTGTCCAGTGTTTGATGGACTTTTTGAGTTTTGTCAGCTCTCAACCGGTGGCTCAGTTGGTAAGTCCTAACTTAAACAGATTTAAAAGTTGATCTAAGCTTGCTATATATCATTTGGGTTATTTGTTTAAAGCAGAAGTTTTAATGGTGGATTTTGATAAGAAAAACAATCAGCATGTTTGTAGTAAAGTAAAATTTACTTTAAAGCCCCCCCATGTCTTAGGTTACAACTACTGGATATTTAAGGATAAACTGTTACTAATGCCCTAAGCAATAATCTTTACTACTTATAATTTTAAGCTTTTGCTATGCATAGCATACTTTTACTTATAGGGCTTTTGTCTATTTATTCTAATTTTTTATTTTAAATATTTAAAAAATTGACAATATCTTATTTCTACTTAGCTGGGGCCGTGAAGTTGAACCGACAACAGACTGATATGGCTGTTAATTGGGCTGGAGGATTACATCATGCTAAAAAATCAGAAGCATCAGGGTTCTGTTATGTTAACGATATTGTGCTTGCCATTCTTGAATTACTAAAGTAAGTTAATTTATGTTGATACTTTGCCTATGATACAATGTTTTCCTTAAAACACAATAAAAGTCTTTTTCAATACCAAGTAAATGGTAGGTTGAAATATTGATGGTAAATCTTTTCTGAATTCATTATAAACCAGTGAAGAAATCCAGGTAATTTACACAATCTTTTCATTATTAACAGTGAGAAATATTTAAGTATCTAAAACGCCCATTAAATACCCTGTTAAAAAATATTAGGAATGTTATTGCAGTTTAGATTTGAGTTAGTTTCAATTAAAGTTAATTTGAAGGCAAAAATTTGAAGTCTACATTAAAGGAAATTTTTTTACCTATTACGTTAGTAGCTAACTACTTACCATACACATCTGAATAGGGCTTGGTTCTCTACCAGTGAAGATAAAATGATCTCTAAGTTGCTGAGTTATTTTTAGTTATCCTTGGCAGCAATTTGAGAGAGATCAATAGAGATAATTTACTTATGAATTTGGAGATTTACAAAGTTACATTATTTTACACATTTGTGGTAACATCTTAGCAGATTCTACCTTAGACTGTACTGAATTAGTATTTGCTTACCTTTGAAAATAATTTTGTTTGTCGTTATTCCATACATACTATCCATAGAGGCTAATTTTTCAGTACTTAAAACTTGGTATTGACTTTTTTTATTTTTATTTTTCATTTTTTTTAAGAGTCTCACTACGTTGCCTTTGGTAGATCGTGGTGGCATCACAGCTCACAGCAACCTCAAACTCTTGAGCTAAAGTGATTTTCTTTTTTTTT
>NW_003852397.1:10205617-10214101 GCF_000181295.1 Otolemur garnettii | reverse complement strand
CCAAGCCTAAAGTGATTCTCTTGTCTCAGCCTCTCAAGTAGCTAGGAGTACAGGTGCCTGCCACAATGCCCAATTATGTGTTTCTGTGGTTTTTTGTTTGTTTGTTTGTTTGTTTTGAGATAGTCTCAAGCTGTCCCCCTGGGTAGAGTGCTGTGGCTTCATAGCTTACAGCAACCTCCAACTCTTGGGCTTAAGTAATCCTCTTGCCTTAGTTTTTCTATTTTTAATAGAGACAGGACCTTGCTTTTTGCACAGGCTGGTCTCAAACTTGTGAGCTCAAGCTGTGCACCCGTTTCGGCCTCCCAGAGTGCTAGAATTATAGCTGTGAGCCACCATACCTGGCCAGTATTGACTTTTTAAATAAACAATAACTGAGCAGTGTCAGTGTAGTATTTGTTTGTGTGTCAGATCTAAAAAAAGCCATTTTAAATCATTTGCCCTGTTTTTTAATTGATTGTTGATGTTGTTTCCGTTGTCTTCAACTCTTTGAGGAACGCCTTGCCACCAAGCTGATTGTCTTAAATAAGTTTAATTTCCTTGGGCATATTTTTTTGATGGTTCAGTCAAGCATGGCTTATTTAATTGATTTGTTAAACATCTTTCCTTGTTTGTCTGGCACGAGAGCCACTCAGAAACTTCGATTATAGCTTCATTTCTGTTTTTTAAATTTTGAGAGAAAATTCTGCTATGATGAGGTAGATTCTTTTGAGTTTTCTACATACTGCTTTTTCATGTCTTGAGAATATTATGTGTGCTTATTCTGGCAATGTCAACTTACACTGTATTCTTTTAGTCCAGATGTGGTACCATTGCAAAACAAATACAGTGCCATGTAATTCAGTAACAAAATAATCCTCATTTTATTGTACTTTAAAAGGCAGTTACTTGAAGTCGCTTTTCCCTTTTCTTGTTTTGACATGGGTATGCACTGGTTATGAAATGCCATAGTATAATGATCCATGTGGCTCCCTTCATGCGTTTGAGTTAGAACTGTGTCATCAGACAGAGGTTTTAATTAAAGTAGCAATCTTGAGTATGGTGAAATCTTTGGTTGTTAATACACAGAAATGTCTTTTTCATTACTTTAGGGTCTTGCTTTGTCACTCGGGTTAGAGTGCAGTGGCCTGATTATCACTCATGTAATCTCAACCTCTTGGGCCCAAGCAATCCTCCCCCTGGCTGGGATGACAATCATGCACCACCATGCCTGGCTGTTTTTTTTTTTTTTTTACATTTTCAGAGGTGGGGGAGTCTTGCTATGTTGCCCAGGCTAGTTTTCAATTCCTGGCCTTAGGCAGTCCCCCTGCCTCAGGTCCCCAACGTGCTGGGATTATGGGCATGTTCATGCACTCAGGCATATACTATGTTTTTAAATTATATAGAAAATGACATTTTATAAAGAGAGCAAACACATTTTTTTTTTTTTTACCTACAATGGACAAAAGGGGAATTTATAAAGTCTAAGGTTTGAGATTTAAAAAGTAGATAAAGTAGACTCCAGATATTTGAATGGACTCCTAGGCTGGAAGAAAAGTAAAAAGAAGGTTAAGCATTCTGAAATGCAAGAGCTCAAAAGTAGTTTCCTGAATCCTGGTGGTTCTTCTCATCTTAGAACCTTAAAAAAAAACAACTTATGGCTTTGTTTTCAGGTATCATCAGAGAGTCTTATATATTGATATAGATATCCATCATGGTGATGGTGTTGAAGAAGCTTTTTATACAACAGATCGTGTAATGACTGTATCATTCCATAAATATGGGGAATACTTTCCTGGCACGGGAGACTTGAGGGTAAGACTAAATCCATCTGGGTAAATATGTTGAGATTAACCTAGGTGGTTAGTAATCCTATATTTGAACTAATATTTTTCCTGAGTCATTGATTTGAAGCTTGTATGTCAAATTGAATCATTTTATGTGCAGTAACATCTGTTACAATTCACTTTTGCTGGTATAAGCAAAAATTTAACGAAAACTTAAAAGGACTTTTTAAAAAAATTTTACTTAGTTTTCTTTGGTTGAATAAATATTTCTGAGCATCCACAAAGCATCAAGCTCTTTTCTTGATGTTAAGGATGAATCCTCTGAACTACCTGATGGTAGGTAGCCTTCATTGCTATTAATTGTAAAAATTGGTAGAATAAATAAACTAGGTCTTTTTAGATCCCTCTTCTGTCCTCCTTTGTCATTGGTCTTTAGTTTTAGTTAGCAGGTCTGATTTTAATTTTTTTTTTTTTTTTTAAGGCTTCTGGAACTTGTAGTGTGTACTATTTAGGGAGAGACAGAATACCACAGCCTAGCCCTACCTACCTAACATTAAGTGCATTTATTTCCATTACATTATTTCTGTCATATTTTTCCATTTGGTGCTCTTTTATGAACATGAAACCCACTGGTCAAATTCTGTTTCTGCAAGCCCATTGAAAGTTTTTGCTTCACCATAGTGTTTTAGAACCTAACTGGATGCAAGTTGAAATTTATTCAGAAATTTAAATAGCTATTTTTAGTTCAGCCTAGATTATATGGGAGATTTTGCTTAACAGGCATTTAACTTTCAATTCTAAACTATTTTGTTAAGGTAATTTTCATATTTGGTATATTGTTGAAGAGTGGCCTTATATACTTCAAATGTGGGACTTTTCTTTATTTGGTCATATAGTGTGTTACTCCTTCAGGAAGAGTTATGTTGGTAAAACCTTTCTATACTTATAAATGGATAGGAGGTCAGATGTTTAGTTTAAGTTTAAATTGTTTGGCTTTTAAAATTGCAGATTTATAATTTCATTTCCTTGCCAAGTTAGTTCCTGCAACTTCTCCCTCTCCTTACTTGGTCTTATAGACCAGTGTTTCTCAAAGAATGGTCTCTATACTGAACAGAATCCGCATCTTCTGGGAACCCATAAACCCTTGAGTGATTCTGCCCATTAAAGTTTGAGAACCACTGCTCTGAAGCGGTAGCTCTGTAGCTCTGTCTGCAACCTTTACATCCTAGCAGAAGTCAAGCAAAAAATCTCGATTGCTTTAACTTTAAAGAATAAGATAATATCTTTCAATATAATCTAAATCTCAGAAGTGACAAATGGAAGCCTTTTTAATGTAAAAAAAATTGTTTTTATTTTGTTTCTTACTGATTCTCCTTACTAGAAAAGCCTCTTATTTTCTGACAGTAGATGGATGTCACTATTGTCTCTTCACAATTATTTATATAATTCTTATGGTTGTTTGTTTAAAGTTTTTGGAAAATATTGGAGAGTGCATGTTTTAGAAGGATTTGAGAATGGTTCAGCATTCTGGGGCTGGAGAATGTATTTCTAACAAGTTCCCAGGAAATGCTGATCATGTTCAGTGTAAAGACCATTCTTTGAGAACCACTGGTCTATAAGGTAAGAACAAGTGAGGAAAGGAAAAAATTGAAGGAACTAACTGGCAAACATTTGATATTTTAAATGTGTCCCCATAATTTTGTGAGAAAACTAAAATCAATCATTGCATTTGATGTACAGCTGTATCTGGACGTTCTATGAACTGTGTATCTTAATAAACATTCCCTTTTCCCCCTAATTGATTTTAAAGCAGAAAAGGTTACTCTGAGCTTAGATCATCATTAGAATTCTGCTTATTTT
Source organism: Otolemur garnettii (assembly GCF_000181295.1). Classification (NCBI taxonomy): domain Eukaryota; kingdom Metazoa; phylum Chordata; class Mammalia; order Primates; family Galagidae; genus Otolemur; species Otolemur garnettii. The sequence continues at coordinate 10,210,478 of NW_003852397.1, read as the reverse complement.
AATTAGAGTGGTTTAGGTGGAAAAAAGAAACAGAAGAGTGATAAAAATAGTTGTGGAATAAGAAATGAAAGAGGTAAAGATTGTTCTAACAAAGGGCAGCAGCTCGGAGTTGCCAGCTAGCGGCAGCTGGGGTGAGAGGTTCTGACTTAACTTTCCATGTTATGAAATTTTAGGATCAGAATATATACCAACTGTGGTTCAGCTATGCAAGAATGTAAGAATTCATAGTACTTTTAGTTTATCCACATGTACAGTTTGTGTTTAGTTAATTAATATAAAAATAAAAATGTAGACTTCTTTAAGTCTACATTTGTGAGAGTTGTATAATTCCACTTACTTTTTCTTCTTTGGAAGTTGTTTCATTTAACGCTTAACATTTTTGTTTGTTTGAGACAGTCTCAAGCTGTCACCCTAGGTAGAGTGCCCTGGTGTCACAGCAAACTCAAACTCTTGGGCTTAAGCAATTCTCTTGCCTCAGCCTTCCAAGTAGCTGGGACTACGGTGCTTTTATTTTGAGACAGTCTCATTACGTTACCCTAGGAGAGTGCCCTGGCGTCACAGCTTACAGCAACCTCAAACTCTTAGGCTTAAGCAATTCTCTTGCCTCAGCCTCCCAAGTAGCTGGGACTACCAGCGCCTGCTACAACACCCGGCTATTTTTTGTTGCAGTTGTCATTGTCGTTTAGCTAGCCCAGTCTGGATTCAAACCCACCAGCCTCAGTGTATATGACTGGCACTGTAACCACTCTGCTGTGGGAGCCAAGCCTTAACTCTTAATATGGAGAGTAAACTATGCTTTTGTAAAAATGTATTGGAGCTAAGTTCATTCCATGAGAGATTTGGAAAGAATTTGCCTACAAATCAGTAATTGTAAAGATTCATATATTTTGAAGCATACTTTAAGTACACCCCCAGTCTTTGGATGTTACAGTTAAAACTATTTTGTGGAAATGTCTTTGTTATATTATCTTTCTATGTACACAGACATCGAAATATATATACACACGAATAATATTAAATGTGTATATATGCTTTAAGAGCGTGTGTATAGCTAGAACCTTTGATCTATTGATCATATTAATGCCTGGAATGGTGCTCATCCAGGAAGAGGAAACAAAATTTATTTCAAGTCCAATTAAAGAACAAATGCAGTGGTTTGGTCTATAGCTGTTAAAACTTCAAGAAAGTCTGGGCCTTTTCTTTCATTTGTAAGTCAAATCATACCAGGTTATGAACCACAGGAAGGATTCTGCATTACAGATAGAATGGTCCAGCAGCATTTTTGGCTTAGCTCATAAAGTTTCCTCCTCATCTTGTATTAATGTATCTATTTAAGATTCAACGTAATGGTGTAATTTCATGTTAACCTTTAACTGTGTTAATTTCTTTTTTCCCAAAAATGATTATGGATTAATTGGAAATGGTTCATTTATAGGCTTTACCAGCAATGTATAGATAATTGGAATGTGTACTTATTCTTTGTTCTTTCCTTTCTCAGTTTACATCGTTCCTCTCTCAACTTCTCAGATGAATTCAAAACTGGATTTATAACACCTGGTCTTTCAGTCTTTTAAACTAAATGTCAAATTTTTTATTATAAAATATATTCTAAGATTTATTTAACTATTTTAGGATATTGGTGCTGGAAAAGGCAAATACTATGCTGTCAATTTTCCAATGAGAGATGGTATAGATGATGAGTCATATGGGCAGATATTTAAGCCTGTAAGTATCATTATTGTCAAAATTGAAATGGAATTTTAAAATGTTTTTAAAGATATTAACGTTTGTTATTTTTGTGTGTAGATTATTTCAAAAGTGATGGAGATGTATCAGCCTAGTGCTGTAGTATTACAGTGTGGTGCAGACTCATTATCTGGTGATAGACTTGGTTGTTTCAATCTAACAGTCAAAGGTAAGCAGTTTGGAAGATGGTATTCTGGAAAAAAATAGATTTTCTTCTCTATAAGGACTTAACCATAAAAGTTCTTGTTGTTTCTTGCCTGCTGTTTTAACAAACTGAACTCTGCTTCATATTTTCCATAGAATTTTGTCTGTTACATGTGTGTATATATGACTAGAGTTAATCTTGTTTCATTTTGTCCAATCTGTGTGTGTGGCTTTATGTACTTGAATAGTTTTGTAAGGCTTGCTGGCAGCTATTTTCACTATTTTGGAGTGGGTTTTTTTTTTTTGTTTTTTTGCATTTACCTGTTTCTTAACACATGTATCCTTTGGTATTATACCTAACTGGATTTTTAATTTAAACTTAACACTAATTTTTCATTGTGGAAGAAGAAAGTTTAGCTCTCCACTACTTTGTCCCCAATATGCTTGTTCCCTTCTCATAGCTCCATTTTTATATCAGAACTTTAGTTGTAATAGTCAGTGTTTATAGCAGCAGCATCTTTAAACAATTTTCAGCTTATCCAGTTTTTCTTTCCTGCATGACATGTTTTCATGCAGTTTTAGGTTTTTCATTGACTCAGTTGCTCTTTGCTCGTTCTTAAACTGCTAATGTGTCAATAACTTCATATAATCAGATGTGTCAAGTAGTCAATCAGAAAACAGCCTTCTGACCTGTTCCTGTTTGGACTGAATATCCTCTGTAGACTTGGCAAGACATGGAGCTGGTCTTTGCTTCTGTGTTGTGTTAGATCCCCAGTTACTGGGTTGTCTGTCTTCCTCTTAGTTTTTTCTTACATTTTGGTGGAACATATTGTCAAGTAGCTTCCTGAGAAAAGGTGTATAGGAGATTAGAGTGCTGCACCAAATGCAATACTTCATTTTGGTCAAGTGTTGAAATCAGTATGGGATTGAAGTTTAGGTTTAAGAAATATTACCATTATGGAATGAATTTATAGTATAAGAATAAACCTGAAATTTTATTTAAAAAGTTCTTAAAATTTATATGTGGCTCAGAAGTGATTTATCATGGATATTGTATATGATTTTAGAGTTTTTGCGTATGTGAACTTTTAGGGAGTAAGTTGACATTCTGTTTTATATTTTTTCATGAGATGTGATGAATTCTTCATAGAACTTTTTCTAGAATACCTGCTAGCCTTTAGAAATTGAATAATGAAATTCTGACAGTAAAATCTTCTTTATTTAATGCTCTGATTGCTCCTGTGCCAGCCAGCATTAGAATTGTGGTATGACTTCTTATTCTAATATGTACACATATTAAGTCATATGAAATTAATTGCTTCTTTTCTTTTTTTTTCCTTTTTTTAATATTAAATCATAAACACATAGATCATGTATACATTAATGCATTTATGGGGTACAAATATGCTGATTTCATATAGAATTAGGAACACTTTACATCACACTGGTTAATATATACCTAATCTCATTTACTTAATTATTGTGTTAAGACATTTATACTCTATACCAGGCTTCCTCAAACTACGGCCTGCAGGCCACACGTAGCCCACCTAGGACGTTTATCTGGCCTGTTGGGTGTTTTTGCCGCCGCTACCTGTCCTGCTTAGCAACTGACTCGTCCTGGGGCCCGCAGTCCGGCCCTCCAACGGTCTGAGGGACAGTGAACTGGCCCCCTGTTTAAAAAGTTTGAGGACCCCTATTGTATACTAATAGATCCTACATGTACCCTTGCATTGTGCACCATAGGTGTGATCCCACCATTCACCCTCCCTTGATCTGACCTTCCCCATCCCCTCCCATACCCTTTCTCCCTCCTTTATCTTGGGCTATAGTTGTGATCTATTCTTCATAGGAAAGTGTGAGTGATTGTAAATTGCTTTCATAATAGTACTGAGTATATTGGATATTTTTTCTTCCATTCTTGAGATACTTTACTAAGTAGTGTATGTTCCAGCTCCATCCATGTAAACATAAAAGAGGTAAAGTCTCCATCATTTTTTAAGGCTGCATAATATTCCATGGTATACATATACCTCAATTTATTATGGGTCAGTGGGCACTTGAGCTTCTTCCATGACTTGGCTATTATGAATTGAGCTGCAATGAATAATCTGGTGCAAATATCTTTGTTATAAAGTGATTTTTGGTCTTTTGGATATACACCTAGTAGAGGAATTGCAGGTTCAAACAGCAGGTCTACTTTTATATCCCTGAGTATTGTCCATACTTCTTTCTAAAAGGGACATAATTAGCTTGCACTCCCTCCATCAGTGCAGAAGTGTTCCTTTTTCTCCACATCTATGCCAACATCTGTAGTTTTGGGATTTTGTTACCTAAGCCAGCTTACAGGAGTTTAGATGATATCTCAGAGTGGTTTTGATTTCCATTTCTCTGATGATTAAAGATGATAAGCATTTTTTTCATGTGTCTGTAGGCCATGCGCCTGTCTTCTTCAGAGAAGCTTCTGTTCAAGTCCTTTGCCCACAATGGAATGGGATGACTTGTTCTGTTCTTATTAATAAGTTTGAGTTCTCTGTGGATTCTGGTTATCAAACCTTTGTCTGAAGCATAACCTGCAAATACCTTCTCCCATTCTGATGGCTGTCTGCTTGCTTTACTTACTGTGTTCTTGGCTGTGTAGAAGCTTTTTAGTTTGATCAGATCCCAGTAATGTATTTTTGGTGTTGCTTCAATTTCCCAGGGGGTCCTCCTCATAAAGTATTCTCCCAGGCCAATTTCTTCAAATGTTTCTCCTGCACTCTCTCCAAGAATCTTTATAGTTTCATGTCTTAAGTTTAAATATTTATCTAGGGAGAGTCAATTTTTGTTAATGGTGAAAGGTGTGGGTCCAGTTTCAGTCTTCTACAAGTCACCAGCCAATTCACCCAGCACCATTTGTTAAATAGGGAATCTTTCCCCCAATTTATATTTTTGATAGGCTTATCAAAGATCAAATGACAATAAGTGGGAT
>NW_003852397.1:10203171-10205491 GCF_000181295.1 Otolemur garnettii | reverse complement strand
TTAGGAGTATACCGGGAGGCATGATCTTGTTAACTCTTGTGTTTTCTTTTAATATTGTCAGATACTTTTTTTCTGTTCCACCTATCTCAAAACTTTTTGATTATGCACCCCTATGGGAAGAGAAAAAAATAAGAGCACAGAGCAATTTGTGTATAACTACTGAACAGAATTGAAAACCAAGTGATGAACCTAGACACTTACTGTCATTAAATTTGTAAATTGCTTTGGGTAAAACGGACATTTTAATAATGTTGATTCTTCCTAGCCCTGAGTATGGTATGTTTTTCCATTTGTTGACATCTTCAGCTATTTCTTTTCTCAGAGTTTCATAGTTCTCTTTATAGAGATCTTTCACATCCTTTGTTAGGTAAATTCCCAAATATTTCATCTTTGGCATAACTGTAAAGGGAACAGACTGTTTTTTTCAGCTGACTATTATTGGTATATATAAAATCTACTGATTTGTGAGTATTGATTTTGTATCCTAAGACTGTATTCCTTGATCACAGGTATACAGGTATAAAATCATACCTTTTTTTCCAGGTATAAAATCATATTATCTGCAAAGTGTGAAAGTTTGATCTCCCTCTGACCCTATTTGTATACCCTTGATCACCTTCTCTTGCCTGACCTCTATCAGTTTAAGAAACATCCCTTCTATCCCTATTTTCTTAAATGTCCTGATCATGAAAGGATGCTGGATATTGTCAAAAGCTTTTTCTGCATCTGTCAAAAGAATCATGTGGTCTTTGCTTTTTATTTTATTTATGTGATGTATTATATTTATAGATTTTCATATATTTAACCAGCCTTGAGACCTTGGGATAAAACCCACTTGGTCATGGTGTATAATTCGTTTGATGTGTTGCTAGATTCTGTTTGCTAGGATCTTACTGAATATTTTTGCATCAATATTCATTAAGTGATCTTGGTCTATAGTTTTCTTTTCTTGTTGGTTCTTTTCCTGGTTTGGAGATCAGGGTGATATTTGCCTAATAGAATATGTTGGGAAGTATTCCTTCTTTTTCTATGTTTTGGAAAAGGTTAAGTACTAGTTCCTCTTTAAAGGTTTGCTGGAATTCTGTTGTGAAGCCATCTGGTCCTGGACTCTTCTTTTTTGGGAGATTTCGTATAGTTAATTCTATTTCAGTACTTGATATAGGTCTGTTCAGCATTTCCAATTCTTTCTAATTAAGTCTAGGAAGTTGGTGTGCTTCCAAGTATTGGTCAATTTCTTTCAGATTTTCATATTTCTGAGAATAAATTTTTTGTAGTGTTCATTATTTTTTTAATTTCTGAGGTATCTGTTGTTATTTTGCCTTTGTCATTTCTGATTGATGAAACTATGGACTTTAATTTTCTATTTTTGGTTAGGTTGGCTGAAGGTTTATCAGTTTTGTTGAATTTTTCAAAAACTAACTTTTTGATTCATCTTTTGGATAATTCCTTTGTTTTCCATTTCATTTAATTCTAGTCTAATTTTAGTTATTTCTTTTCTTCTGCTGGTTTTGGGGTTGGAATGTTCTTCCTTTTCTAGTTGGTTAAGATATACCATTAAGTTGCTGACTTCCTTTCTTTCTGTTCTCTTGAGGAAGGCTTAAAATGCTATAAATTTTCCTTTTAGGAGTGCCTTTGCAGTATCCCACAGGTTCTGATAATTCATGTCTTCATTATTGTTTTGTTCCAAAAATTTGGCAGTTTCCTTCTTAATCTCATTTATGACCCAGCTATCATTCAGAATAAGGTTATTTAGTTTCTGTCTTTGTATGAGTATGCAAATACCTGTTATTGGTGACTTCAACTTTTATAGTGTGATGATCTGAGAAAAAACAAGGAATAATTTCTATACTTTTAAATTTGTTGAGGTAGAATTGTGACCTAAAATGTGATCAGTTTTGGAGGATGTTCCATGGGCTGATGAGAAGAATGTGTATTCAGTTTTGTTAGGGTGAAATGTTCTGTATATGTCTGTTAAATTCAATTGTTGTATGGTGAATTTTAAGTCCAAAATTTCTTTGCTTAGTTTCTTATTGGAGGATCTATCCAACACTGCCAAAGGGGTGTTAAAATCTCCAACTGTTATGGTGCTGGAAGATACTAAATTGCTCATGTCTGTTAGGGTCTCCCTTATAAATTGAGGAGCGTTCTGGTTGGGTGCATAAATGTTAATAATTGACATCTCATCATGTGGAGCGTTTCCCTTAGCAAATATGAAATGTCTTCCTTACTTTTGTTGGTTTAAAGAGTAGTGTATCTGTAAATAAAATTGCCACCTCTGCTTTTTTCTGATTTCCGTTTGCCTGGTGAGTCTATATTTATC
>NW_003852397.1:10200412-10202838 GCF_000181295.1 Otolemur garnettii | reverse complement strand
AAAAAAAAAAAAAATCAGAGTGAGTTTGCTTTGGTGGTAGAGCACTGTGCTGGTCATTTTGGAGGATAGGTCTAAGGATATGTGTATGTCATTAAACTATTTAACTTCTCCGTCATAAATGAAGCTCAGTTTAACTGGATACAGGATCCTGGGCTGAAAGTTGTTTTGTTTCAGGAGATTGAAGGTCGATGACCATCCTCTTCTAGCTTGAAAAGTTTCAACAGAAAGATCTGCAGTCATTCTAATATTTTTCCCCTTGTAGGTTATGATTTTCTTACATCTGGCTGATTGCAGGATTTTCTCCTTGATATTAACTTTGATGAAGTTAGTTACATTGTGTCTAAAAGACGCTTTATTTGGGTTGAGTTGAGCTGGGTTTTCTGAAACTGTCTGCTATCTGAATTTCAGTATCTCTTGCCATGCTTGGGGGATTCTCTCAATTATCTCTTGGAGGAGAGTATCTGTGTCTTTTGGACCATCTTTTCCTTCAGGGATTCCTATGAGGTGAATGTTTGCTCTTTTGGAGTGGTCCCACAATTCTCTCGGGGAATGATTCAGTTTTGCTCTCCACTTTTCTTCTTCTTTGAGTGTTTGGGAGCATTCAAAAGCTTCGTCTTCAGTGTCAGAGATCCTTTCTTCTGCCAGCTCCATTCTGTTACTGAGGGATTTTATTATATTTCTCAGATCTTTGGGGGCTGCAAGTTCTTGCCTCAGTGTGTCAAAGTATTTGGTGATTTTGGGTTTGAATTCATTGAATTCTTGAGACAATTTTTGAATTGCATATTATTTGCAATCCAAATTCTGAATTTGATCCCTGACATCTCAGCCATTTGTTCATGAATGGGATCTTCTGTTGTGTCTCCTTTGTCATTCCTTGGGGAAGTTGATCTACTATGATTATTTGTTTTTCCACTGATTCTGCCCCATGATTATTTTTCACTGTTTGGCTGTAGAAGCTGGCAAGGTCAAATTGAATTGAGGGCTCCTGGAGTTGTAATTAACCAGCCCTTTACCAAAGGATTGGGAGTGGTGATTGCAGCTTTTCCCTAAGAGCTTTACAAAGGTCCTGTTCAGAACTACTGCCTGAAACTCTGGGCACCTTCTTGGTGTGGTGGGGTTAGATGGTGCTATCCAGTATTCAGCTAGTCTCTGTCCAATCCTAGTGAATCAGTGGCTTTGGGCTGAAATCTCAGCTATGGAGATATATAAGCAACTAAGACACACACACACACACCCCACAGGCAACAACTAGAAAGGGAGAATCCCACACTCCCACAACAATGCAACCTTGCTGGCTCCCTGGGTGATCGGCCCAGGTGAAGAGTTCCAAACCAATTTTCCCAGTTGACACAAACACCTATCAGGTGGCAGAGTTCAAAAGGTCTTCAGCATCTAGGCAGCTGGGGTCCACTGGCAGCTCAATTTGACCTCAGTGGGAGGGACTGTGGAGCTGCCACTGTCACCACTGTTGTGGGTGGTGCCGCCTGTCTGGGATACTGCTGTGTGCAGGTCACAGGAGCCAGTGGAGAGCCGGGACTTTGGCTGCAGGAGCCAGATGGGGAGCAGGGCAGAGTCTCCGGTGGTGGGCTTCTCTGTTGCAGGAGCCAGGCAGGAGTCACTGCTATGGTGCTGGTCACAGGAGCCCGCCAGGGAGCTAAGTTGCCCATTGCAGGCTGCTGTGGGGAGCCGGTGGGGCGCAGGACCTGAGCTATGCTCTTTCCAGCACAGCAAGTCTCTATCCCCTGTGACTCCTCGCCTCTATTAAAGTTATAATTTCAGTGCAACTGTCTCACAGCTCGTGTGGTGCCCAGCCCTAGCAAAAATCTGCCAAACGCTCTGGATTTTGCAGGGGGTAGTCTTCCAGAACTCCAGGAGACGGGGAAGGGGTAGATTGGGAGTTCAGGAAGGTAGGGAGAATATTAGATCAACTTTTGGCCCAGGCAAGAAACTGCCTGGGCTTGCAGTATTATGTCTCCATGGAGGGAGTCTTGGTTCTCTCCCCTTTGGTGAAACAAAAGGTCCTCTACTTGCCTTAAGCCACTCTCCTGGCGAAAGATTCCCATCCTCTTTGGGATGGGTTTGGCACCTGAAATTTGTTTCCTTGGAGTCCCAGCTTGTCACAGCAGGGGTGATGTGAACCTATCAATCCTCTCTCTCAGTTCAGCTCCCGATCTTCCTCTTTATTGGGTTATTTCTGGCCTTTATTTCTCCCTCTGGATGGGAGCCTCTGCCAAAAGCTGGCTTCATTCGGCCATCTTGCCTGCTTCCCTCCGATTGCTTCTTTGCTTGGTAGAGCAATAGTGGTTGAATTGTTTTGTGCAGATTTTGTATTGTTGAACTTAATGTGTTAATAACTATCTGTTGCTTCAAAACATATATGAGCTTCCTAATGTAATCTACCTAATGTACTATTTTTTTTTTTTTTT
>NW_003852397.1:10198549-10200092 GCF_000181295.1 Otolemur garnettii | reverse complement strand
TTGTTAGTTTTCCTGTTTAACCTTTTGAAAGTCCTTAATGTTTTTGTATTTCATAGTTTTCATAATCATAAACTGTAGCATTTTACTCTTAGGATAATAATCTATGGTGTATTTCAGCTCTCTGATAGAATTTCAGTTGCCTAAAGCATAGAAGGATATTTGCAGTTCTAAGTCTTAAACCTGATTCTGAGTTTCTCCACTGTCAGCTTCAGTTCAGGTTTCTCAGATCTGCTGAAGTCAGTTACTTTTTATCTACTTTCTATCTTTATTTGTGTTCTTGCTATTGTATTTTCTCCCATTGTTCATTTTTAATGGATTTTAACTTTTAAAGAAACCCCTTTACAGTCATTTTGTTAAGTTTGGAGATGAAGGAAAAGTAAATGTCTTTGTTTAACCAACTGTCTTTACTTAGAAGTCTGTAAGTTAACTTTTTATATGTTTATTTTGTCTTTAAAATTTTCTGTTACAAAAAACCCATGTTTTCCTAGTAGTAATAATAAAAATTGGGTTATGAATCATTTAATGCTACTGTTGAAGAATACTTACTGAAAATGCCCACAGTGTACAATTACATGAAGAAAGCAGATAGTTAAATTTTGTAAAATTAGCTGAGAATTGGAAGGGAATATAGGAAAACTATTTTTGGATAATGGGCTTTTGGGTGGTTAGTTTTTTCTTAGTACCTTTTTACTTTTTTCCAAATATTCTTCAATATGCATAAATGTCTTTTATAATTGAACAATTATTTTTTTCTTTCTCTAAAGATTGAGTTATGTGCCTGAATGATAATATTTCATGAAATTACGGATAACTTATAAATGATTATCTAACTATGCCATTTATCCAGAGGACATACCTGATTTTATTAGGTTTACTTTGGTATTCAAATTTATATGTAATGAAGTTTGTTGAAGTGAAGGAAATTATCCATAGTAATATTATGTAAAGATAACCCACAGTAATATAGCCTTTCATAATTATTTTTTAACATGTTCACAGGGAAAAAATAGTAATAGAAATCTATTTAGATTGTGCATAATGTTTCATTGTGCCCTGATATTTTTACTTTTCTAATGTAACATTACATGAACATCTTCTGTTAATAGAAATGTGTGTGTGTGTGTACATATAACTGTTAATATAGTTACATTTATGACTTTTCCATCAGGAACACTTGACAAAATAGCCTTTGTGTCTTATATGTATCATTGTGTGGAAACTGATAAGGTGTTTTAGTCTAAATGTTTTGGATTTTAATATTTAGAAAATCCATTTTGGTTGAGTAAAGTTTTGTTTGTAACTTAACTTTTTAAGTTTGTTTGTAATTTAACTTTTTAAAATTTATTTTTCAAACATTTACAATATACAGATTTTTGGTTTACCCAAATCTTCCTTATCTTAGGTCATGCTAAATGTGTTGAAGTTGTAAAAACTTTTAACTTACCGTTACTGATGCTTGGAGGAGGTGGCTACACAATTCGTAATGTTGCTCGATGTTGGACATATGAGACTGCTGTTGCCCTTGATTGTGAGATTCCTAATG
>NW_003852397.1:10188140-10197263 GCF_000181295.1 Otolemur garnettii | reverse complement strand
TGCACCTGGTGTCCAAATGCAAGCTATTCCAGAAGATGCTGTTCATGAAGACAGTGGAGATGAAGATGGAGAAGATCCAGACAAGAGAATTTCTAGTAAGATACTACCTTGATTTACCCCTTAAATTTTTCTGGTTTATTAAAACGACAGTTTAAATTGAAGGTGTTAGTGGCCCAAGAACTTGATTATGGCTCATTATTCATAAGTATATTATTATTATTGGCATTTTCCATTTTTAATTTTACACAGATTTAGCTTTCTGATGTCTTAAAGCCTGATTTAGATGTTGGCAGTTTCAATTTATGTGACTACATATATGGTGGGAAATTTCTAGAAATTAGCCACTTAAGTATATCTGGAGATAAATTGAAAAACATCCCATTTATCTAAAGTACACCTTCTGTTTGATTTTACAGCTTCTTACTATGCTTAATATGATTATCAGACATACAGGCTAATGGTATGCTTAATAGTATAGACACTTTAGCATATTTGGTATCAATGGTATTTAAAAAACAAAATGAGGCTGGCATGGTGGCTCACACCTATAATCCTAGCACTCTGGGACGCCGACGTGGGTGGATTGCCAGAGCTCACAGGTTTGAGGTCAGCCCAAGCAAGAGGGAGACCCCCATCTCTAAAAATAGCCAGGCATTATGGCAGGTACCTGTAGTCCCAGCTACCTGGGAGGCTGAGGCAAGAGAATCACTTGAGCCCAAGAGTTTGAGGTTGCTATGAGCTATGATGTCATAGCACTTTACCAAGGGTGACAAAGTGAGACTGTCTCAAATAAATAAATTAAATAATAAAAAACAAAATTAGCTTCCTCATATGTTTTTATGTCTCTTTGAACTGTCTTCTTAAATCAAAGCCAAGTTTTCAATATTAAGAAATACTTTTCATTCATTATTTATTTAATTCAGTCATTAAGCCTCTGTTCTCCTGTACTTTTAAATGTGATAACTGGTTAGTGCATTTGTATAAGTCTGCTGTAATGATTGTATAAACCTTACAATTTCTGTCAACGTTCATTAAAATCTTTTATATCAGTTCGAGCATCAGACAAGCGGATAGCTTGTGATGAAGAATTTTCAGATTCTGAAGATGAAGGAGAAGGAGGTCGTAGAAATGTGGCTGATCATAAGAAAGGAGCAAAGAAAGCTAGAATTGAAGAAGATAAGAAGGAAACAGAGGACAAAAAAGCAGGTCAAGTTTATTTTTAGTGACTGTGTTTTGATTGTTACATTTTAAAAATTGAACTATATTGCAGTTTTCACGATCTTGAAGTTAATTGCACAAGTTGGATGAGCTGGGGGTGTTAGGTAGATGACTTTTTTATCTATGTGAGGTTTAACTCTTAAATATTTTTTATGCAAAGCTTTCTACATGTTATTATTCCCATTTGCTTTACTAATATAGGAAAACTATTACCTTCTCTTGATGACATATACTTAAAATAATGAACATTGCACTGTGCTATAAATTGGGTAAGAGTGAGGACAGATTATAAATCTATTTATAGTCTGAACAGAGCTGAAATTCTAAGGTAATTTTTAACTACCTAAAGTTTATTTAATGAGAGTAAAACACAAGAGATATATTACCCTTAGACCAGTTTGACCATTTGATAAAGGTCACATAATGGACTTCGTTCAGAAATGGAAGAAAACATTAAAACTGAGGAAAGATAGAACGGGATTTGGATTTGGGCTAGGGAAGAGATACTACTTTTTGATGTCTTAACTTTCTTAAAAATGCCATATCAGCTTTAAGCAATCAAATTTGCTACCTGAATCTTTAGTTTTTTTATCTGAGTTCCCAGAATACTTAACTCTTGCCTCTGTCATGTTATTAAACACATCATATAGGGTTTTATGCTTCTCTGTTGGATTGAGCTACTGATGGCTAGGGAACACAATGTCTTAAATATTTGTCTTTTCAGCACTTGGTGCATTTCCTAATGCAGGTAGTAAAGAGAGCACAAGTTTTAGTTGCCCGTTGGTTTTGATCTTATAGCACTTGAAAAACTGATTCAGAGACACTGATCCAACATCTTTTTATACTATCTATCAAATTGAAGTTAATGTGAGTAAGCTGACTCTTTTTGTTACCCATAGCATGTCTGACACTGCTAGCTCTGTTCTTTGGTGCATGGATTTGCTCCTCAATAGGCTACACTCTACTGTTTATACTTCTGACTTGCCAGTGATGATTCTAATCAATCAAATTCCAGCCATGACTAATATAAGGAGAACTTAACATTAGCTATCGGATTTTTCTAATTTTTTTTCCTTTTCTTTCACTGTTAGTGTGTCTTGTCATTTCTTTTCATTTTTTAAATCTTTATCTTTTTTATGCTTTTTGAATAAAAAACACTATTAGGTGATGGGGCTCTTCTGACAGGGACTTGGACTTAATAAAATCCCTCAGCCAACAGAAAAAAAGAAATACTACTATAGAAATCTTTTTTTTAAGTGTATAGGTGAAAACCTGGAGTTGGGGCCGTTACTTTTCTCTTCTTCCTCTCCCTCATCTTGTTTTAGAACTTTAAGGTTACATAGCTTAAAATTAAGCTGAAAGTTGAAACATGTTATAAAAGCCATATTGTCAGCATGTATGTTTGTATAATCGATCAGACCAGTTCTCTGAAATGTCTGTCTATGTCATCCCTAACTATATTGATATTTCACCATACACTCATTAGATTATTGCCTCACAGCTTTGGTTTGCTTAAAGAAAAGTTGCAGCACATTTGGTATAACTTTTTTGTTTTTACCTATCGAGTTAAAGTGTTAGTGTTAGTGTTTTTTTTTTTCAAATTGTGAACATTCAGTATTTATTTTAGTGTGAATAAAAAACTAAAAGTATGAGCAGCATGACTTCGCCTCTGCATGTGTCTCTGGGCTTGTCGGAGTAGCTAACTCTTATCCATTCTCACAGTTCTCTGGCCACATTCAGTTCTACCTTTCATCCTGCCTACGCTTTCTTGTTTCAAAGTCCTTTTTTAATGTTTTTCTCTTCTTAAGATATTTTCTTTTACCCCACCCAAATCTGTTCACTCTTCTGGATACTTATAAATGCCATTTTTTTCATGGTAGCCTTTCTCGTCCTTCCACAATGCTATGCCCCCTGTTTCTGTACTCTGAACTTCTTCACAACACCTCTTTCAATAAAACCTATAAAAGCGAAAGTTCAAAAAGGGCCTGGACCACTTTGTATTGTCAGCTGGACCACTGTCATTTTGAACAGAGTTAACACAAAATTTAGTTATTGAATTCATGAATAGTAAGATTACATGTTATAGCTTTTAATGTAGGGTGTATTTTGAAACAAAATGTATATATTTCAGAGAAGGTTTCAATTTATTTCTAATCTTTGTTTTTAGATGTTAAAGAAGAAGATAAATCCAAGGACAATAGTGGTGAAAAAACAGATACCAAAGGGTAATGATGTTCCTTATCCAGTATTTTTTATATACTATAAAAGTAGTAACCACATCTATTTGGAGGCTATATGTGTCTATCATATACTTTAAGAATACTGGATTGAACCTAAAAACATCAGTAAGTTATGTCAGATGCCCTGAATTTTAGTCTGTATTCATGTGTAACACAACATATGCCATCTTACCTGTGGGTTTATATGTCATCTGTTTGACTCTTTATCTGTTATTTAAGTAGCTTACTTTAAAAAACTCTGAAGATTATATTAGTCATTATTTTCACTAAAGCAATTTGTATTTTGAACATATTTATCTGAGACATTTGCTATTAATTTTTATATGTTGCATTCATGGCTTCCATGGTGCTCTTATTTCTGTGTACGTGATTTTTTTAGTGTTGCGAGATAATTTAAGAAGCATTGGGCTAACCTAACACAACTGTTACGTAAAAATGTGATTGAAGATTTTATTTTCAGAAAGTATATAAATGTTTGGTCATGTGTAATTTTGTGCTAGCCTTTGCAGGGTAACTTTTAGTAGAGAAAGGCATGCATTACTCTAGAAACACTTAGGCATTGTCAACTAGTATGTTTCTTGTCATGAGTCTACAGGATCTCATCAGTACAATGGAACAGGTTAGTGCATTTAAACCAAGATTGTGCCATTTTTAATATTCTCACATTGTCTCTTTTAATAGAGCCAAATCAGAGCAGCTCAGCAACCCTTGAATTTGAAAGTCTCACCAACTTCAGAAAAGTCATTAAAAAGAGAAAATATTGGGAGAAAAATGTTTTCTTTTTGAAGACTTCTGGCTTCATTTTATACTACTTTGGCATGGACTGTATTTATTTTCAAATGGCTTTTTTCGTTTTTGTTTTTCTTGGCAAGTTTTATTGTGAGTTTTTCTAATTATGAAGCAAAATTTTTTTTCTCCACCATGCTTTCTGTGATAGTATTTAAAATTGATGTGAGTTATTATGTCAAAAAACTGATCTGTTAAAGAAGTAATTGGCCTTTCTGAGCTGATTTTTCCATCTTTTGTAATTATCTTTATTAAAAAATTGTACTTGGATTGTCTTTTGTCTATTTATTACAATATAAAATCTTGTTCCAAAGGCTAATGACATGACCATTTCTATAGAATTAGAATACACTAGAGGTGAAAGATAATGATTATAGTTTGAAAAATACCCATTTACTGTGTCTTTTGAAATAGTATTTACAATAATTGTTATTTCTTTTTGCAATAGAAATTCTACTGTCTTGCCCTTGTATAGCTTGAACAGTTTATTGGTGAATTTATCTATGAAATTAATAATATGAGCTGTGCATGTGAGATATAGGAATTGTCTTTTGAAGTGAATCTCAAAACTCAGAAGTGGAGGCGGCGCCTCTAGATCAGTGAGTAGGGCGCTGGCCATATACACTAAAGCTGGCGGGTTTGAACCCGGCCCAGGTGAGCTAAAACAACAATGAAAACTGCAACAACAAAAAAGCCAGGCATTGTGGCAGGCACCTATAGTCCCAGCTACTTGGAAGGCTGAGGCAAGATAATTGCTTAAACCCAAGAGTTTGAGGTTGCTGTGAGCTGTGACGTCATAGCACTCTAACCAGGATGACAGCTTGAGACTCTGTCTCCAAAAAAAAAAAAAAAAAAAAAATCAGAAGTGGAAATTCTGAATTAAAAGAAAAAAACAGATTAGAACTTTTGTTGACCACACTTGGTAGTACAATACTGTCAGTTTAAAATGAAACCTACTATTTAAACAAAACTTTGTTCCTTTAATGCATTTACATAGTATCCAGGTTCCATTATTACACCCAGATTTCCAAATCAAGGACATAAACACTTTAAAAAGTGATTTATTGTTCAACAGCTATTTAAGTGCCTGTTTTAAGATTATTGGGAACATAACCAAATATTATAGAAAAATGTTTTAACCCATAGCTTACATTCTAGTGACTGGAGGGAGACAGATGGAGGTAATTTCTTTTTTATTTTTGTTTATGATTTACAATGTAATTGATTATTCTCTCATTGTAGATGGGGTCTAGATTGTCTCCACTTGAATTTTGGTGGAGGCTTATGACCTCTCCAATATAAAATGGCAGAGATTCTCCTATATAATTTCCAAGGCAGGGATATAACAGGGATGTATTTTCCACCTAGTTCTCTCTCTCGGGATGCTTGCCCTTCCAACCCAGCTACCATGCTGTGAGCAAGCCTGTTCCATGGTGAGCAGGTCTGTTTAAACCTATCCCCAAAGGCCAAGGGAGCTGAGAGGGTGAAGAAATGTCACCAAACCTACAACAGAGGTTTCTGGCCTATGTCCAATTGCTTGCTGCAAAGAGAACAAATTACTGAGACAATGAAGATGACCCAGGAAGAAAGAACATTTATTACAAATGACATCACCCAGGAGCTAGGAGAACTGCCTCAAATCCATCTCTCCAACCAACTGTGAGGACAGGGAGTTCAGGAAAGTGGTTATGTTCATTGGAGCAGGTGGTTGTTGAGTGCAATGCACACAGGAGGTCTAATTCAAAAGTCACTGGTTAGTGATGGGTGCTGAGTCTTGGTGTGCAGGAGGTCTTATTTGGAAGACAGGTTGGTGATAGATGGTGAGTCATAGCATTGGTACACCGTGAAGAGGCTGCCACTTCACAAGTAGGAGCCTTGTAAAGACAGGCACCAGGCCAGTGTTAACTCGTGTGCTTGTTCTCAGCTCTGTAAAGTAAACCCTAATTTCTCAAAGCAGCCTGATCATACACTATTCCAGTCAAACCCTCGATAAAATAATCTGTTTCTCCAGTGTGTCCTTGAAACTCCCATCCACAACCCAAGCAGTACTTAGATAAGGGCTATTCATTAGACACTATAGAATCCAGCAGCTTTTCACAGAGCTCAAGGGTCAAACAAGCCGTGGCTGTTGTGGCTGCAGGGTAGTGGATCTCCAAATAGAATTTCTACTACAACGTACAAGGAGAAAATAGAGATTAGGAACTTGCCAAAATTGGTGAAATTTTTCTTTTTGCCGGGCCCAAATTTATTGCTTTAAGATAGAAATTAGAGAATGCTAAAAGGTAGTTCAGTCTAAAATGTTTCCCTAAAAGTCTGTTAAATATTTCAGACATTCACAGAAGCACCTAGATTTTTGTAATGAAGAGATCTGCACCCAGCCTTATTTAACAGATGTTTTACTTGTGCTGTATTTGTTTTCAGGTTTTTTTTCTTAAAGCCCTAGTTACACAATTTGTCATTTAGAATTTCTTCCTTCTGAATCTTCAGTAGTAACCACAGCTCTGAAGAGTGTGTCTATCTTATCCAGGTTTTTGCCCTTTTGCTACGTATTTGTTAGCAACCCATAAACCTCTATTACATTGGGAACTAAGGAACTCAGTCCTGTATTAGGGTGATGATGAGGTAGACTTGATGCTTGTGAGGTACACAGGGGAAAGGACATAATGTTCAGTTTAGTAACTTGCCTTTTTTCATTCAGTGTTGTGATCTACTCCTGTTGATAACATGTAAGTATAATTTATTTTAGCTGTCATACGTTCCATTACACAATCATGCTAAAATCATCCACTTCAATACTATGGTGAGTCTCCTTGGGTACATTTAGGATGTTTTGTTTTCCTATTTGTAAGTAGAAGCATTCATTATAAAAAACTAAAGCCTTATAAAAATTATATGGAAACAAACAGTTTCAGCCAAGTGATTTGGTGCTGCACTAATAAATAGAAACCAGTAAATTTCAAACAACAACCAGATCTGGTGGAAGAATGAAGACTCCCATTTCTAATAGCAATAACAGAAATGTCAAGAAATACGTCAGCGAGCTGTGGTTCCGTCACATAGTAAGATCAGTGTGTGATAGAATGTCTATATAAACACTGTAATATTCAGGAATTAATATAGGATGAGAATTTATATTTGGAATTGGTGAGGAAAGACTTATTCCATAATGGTCTTTGGATTAACAGGTAGTCAAATTGGGGGATGGGGAGACCATGAGTTTCAGGTCTTCTGCCAGAAGAATAAGATTTAAATTGAAAAAAAAAAAAATTGATGCCATGACTACTAAAAACCTTATGCAAGACTTTTTAAAAAGTAAATGAATTGCCAGACATTTGTAAATACTAAAGAAAAAAAAATGGAGTAGGGAGGGCCTAAGTATAAAGCTAAACTACAAAAGGAATTTTTTCTGAAACAACAAAAAGACAAAAAGCAGAATGAGAGGCAGAGTGCGATTTGTCCCAGTTCTAAAGGCCAGTAAGGGCCAAGCACGGTGTCACACACCTGTAATCCTAGCACTCTAGGGGGCTGAGGTGGGAGGATCCCTTCAGACCCAGAGATTGAAACCAGCCTGAGCAAGACTGAGACCTTGTCTCTACTAGAAACAAAAATTACCTGGGTCTTGTGGTGGTTGCCTGCAGACCCAGCTACTTAGGAGACTGAGGCAGGAGGACTGAGCCCAGGTTGCTGTGAAATAAGCTGACACCATGGCACCGTAGTCAAGGCAACAGTGACACTGTCACTAAGAAAACAAAAATATCGTTAATATTTAATGATAGAGGGAAAATAATGCACGAAGGGTGTGAACTGGGAAAGAAGTGTAGTATTTTTAGTAGGAAAATACCTATAACCTCATTTAGGGAATGTCCCGTGTAATAAAAGCTGTGTAGATACTTACCTGATTTTTTAAAATCTATCATCTTAAAAGATTCAAATGGCAAGAGTTAGCAAACTTGTGTCAGGATGTGTAAGTCAGTACAGCCTCTTGAGATTAATATTCTATATCAAAATTACAAATTCCGAATTTCATTTTCGGATTTAACATTTTATGTTCAAATCAGGTTTAGAAGACTTCATTATGCAACATTGTTTATAAGATGAAAACAACCTAAATGTTCAGTAGGGGAGAGTTAAATGATACTATTGTGCAGACAACAAGTATGAGATAATGGAAAGATCATCAAGATACATCAAGTGTAAAAATTCAAGATGTGGGGCACATGGCATGGCATACTGCCTTTTGTGCAAAAAGCACAAAATTAATTATACAAATAGTAGGAAAGAATCCTGAAACTGTTTAGCTGTGGAGCACTGGCTGCTTTCGTGGGGATCTGAGTGCTGGACCATATGGACAGTATACCTTTACAAAAATGTTTAGTTAAATGCAAGCAGATAATTCCTGGTCACAGGGTTAGAAGGTTTATTCAACATTGCACCTTCCTTTTCCTTTCCTCAAATTATCTCTTGAAATGTCTTGGAGATTCATGCAGTTTAGGACTGCTGGAATGTTAGTGACTACCTATATACTACCTATGACTAATGATGATAGTATTTTTGACTACAGGTCCCTGCCACGATGCCCAGCTAGTTTTTCTATTTTTAGTAGAGATGGGGTCTCACTCTTGCTCATGCTGCTCTTCAACTCCTGAGCTAAGCAATCCACCCTCCTTGACCTCTTAGAGTGCTGGGATTACAGGCTTGAGCCACTGTGCCTACCTTTCGGCTTTTACAATAGTTCGACAAGAGAAGGAAGACTTGCCATGTGGCTTTAAGCCCCATTGGTAAAGATAAGATTATATAAAGGTTATCTGGAAGAATTAGGTGAAGTTGTCCTGGGAAAAGTAGCGATTTCCACTACCATTTCATTTTTTTTTTTTTTTTT
>NW_003852397.1:10178179-10187113 GCF_000181295.1 Otolemur garnettii | reverse complement strand
CAGAAATTGGCACAAATGCTACTGTGTCAGGGTTGTAGCCAATTTTCTTAATGTAAGTGCTGACTTCTTTAACGATTTCCTCGTATCTCTTCTGGCTGTAGGGTGGTTCAGTGGAATCCATCTTGTTAACACCAACAATTAGTTGCTTCACACCCAGTGTGTAAGCCAGAAGGGCATGCTCACGGGTCTGCCCATTCTTTGAAATACCAGCTTCAAATTCACCAACACCAGCGGCAACAATCAGGACAGCACAGTCAGCCTGAGATGTGCCTGTAATCATGTTTTTGATAAAGTCTCTGTGTCCTGGGGCATCAATGATAGTCACATAGTATTTGCTGGTCTCAAATTTCCACAGGGAGATGTCAATGGTGATACCACGCTCACGCTCAGCCTTCAGTTTATCCAAGACCCAGGCATGCTTGAAGGAGCCCTTTCCCATCTCAGCTGCCTCCTTCTCAAATTTTTCAATGGTTCTCTTGTCAATGCCACCACATTTGTAGATCAGATGTCCGGTAGTGGTGGACTTGCCCGAATCTACGTGTCCAATGACGACGATGTTGATATGAGTCTTTTCCTTCCCCATTTTGGATTGTATGGGCGGTTTTCACAACACCTGTGTTCTGGCGGCAAACCCGTTGCGAAAACTACCATTTCATTTTTTAAAGTAACATTTTAGAACTAAAAAAGACTTGGGTGCCTGTAGCTCAGTCAGCAGGGTACTGGCCACATACACCTAGGGTGGCAGGTTCCAACCTGGCCCAGGCCTGCTAAGCAACAATAACAACTACAACCAAAAAATAGCCAGGCATTGTAGCAGGCACCTGTAGTCCCAGCTACTTGGGAGACTGAGGCAAGAGAATCACTTAAGCCGGGGAGTTTGAGGTTACTGTGTGCTGTGATGCTACAGAACTCTACCCAGGGTGACATAGTGAGACCGTCTCAAAACAAAAAAAAAGGGTAATAAATGCTGTGTTGTCATTGTTTCTCACCCCTTGGCGGCATGGAGGAGTGCTGTTCTGAATCATCCCTGGTACTGTGACACATCATGTAATAATCTTTGCCTTTCTCCCAAAGCCACTAGCCTTCGGTCAGTGAGCGGTTCTTTGACATTCTTACATGGGAGTGGTTTACCTGCATCTTCTGTGGCTTTGATACAGAAATAGTGCTGTTATTTCTCTATCTGGGATTTATAGCATTTTAAATTTATATTGTGATATAAAGGACAGTTTTTGAGGTTTTTTATGAAAATAGGTTTGCATACTCTTATAGTAGTAAGTTTTCAATAGCTTAAGATCTCATTCACTGTAATCACATGCAAAGTCACTAACCTCTGTGTTTTGTTTTTTATATTTTGTTCGTTTGTTTAGCAGGCCCGGGCCACCCCTGATGCTCGGGGCTGGCTCTCTAACCATTGAGCTATGGGTGCCCAACCTCTGTGTTTTGGTTGTTTATTTATTTAGTTAGTTAGTTTCAGAGAGTCTCAAGCTGTTGCCCAGGTAGAATGCCATGGCGTCATAGCTCAAGCAGCCTTCAACTCTTGGGCTCAAGCCATCCTCTTGCCTCAGTTTTTCTATTTTTAGTAGAGACAGAGTCTCGAACCTGTGACCTCAAGCAATCCTCCTTCTCGGCCTCCCAGAGTGCTAGGATTACCAACATGAGCCACTGTGGGTGCCTGGCTTAGTTGCTTCGTATTTAAAATGAGGAAAAGAATAATCCCTACCTCAGGTTTCTTGCAGAGATTAATACTCAATAAATGTTCATTAAGCATTAGCTACTGTTAGTTACTGTTGTTTTAGGGTAAAGGAAGGTAGATGGGGCCATAATAGTGCAGGGGAAACTAAAAGTTTTAAATATTTAAGCGATCTTATAGATAATCAGATGAGTTGTTTTAAGCCCTTTGTTGCAGTTTGATGCCTACTAGTACCAGACTACTAGGATGCAGTGATTTCCCACCAGTGTCTGGCAAGAGGATCTTAGGTGTGCCTTGAAAAACATTTTTTTGAGACAGAGTCTCACTATATCACCCTGAGTAGAGTGCTGTGGCATCACAGCTCACAGCAATCTCTTAACTCTTGGGCTTAAGCAATTCTCTTGCCTCAGCCTCCCAAGTAGCTGCGACTACAGGCACCCTCCACAACGCCTCCTGCCTTTTTCTTTTTCTTTTTTTTTTGGTTGTAGTTGTCATTGTTTAGCAGGACCAGGCTGGGTTGGAACCTGCCAGCTCCAGTGTATGTGGCTGGCACTCTAGCCTCTGAGGTAAAGGCACAGAGCCTGCCTTGAACATTTTTAAAGATGGTTAATTATTTTCCAAAGATGTTCAAAGCACAGTAAGTATATTCTTACTTTTCCTTTTTTCTTTCTTTCTTTTTTTTTTTTGATCAGCATAATTAAAGTGTATCCCGGAAGTTTAACTCTAGGCTTAAGTGTGTAGTAAGATTTAAAAAAGTTGAAAAGCACTATACTAGGTCATAGTGGCTAGAAACAATATTTTTGAGACCTGATTTTAGTAAAGAAGCAAATAAGATTTAACAATGTTAGGGGGATCTTAATGCCCCATAATTTACTGAAGTATCAAGCAAAATAGTTAAGGGATTATGGAAAATAAAACCATTGCTTTGTTACTACTACAATGTTATGTGGAGAAATAATGCTCAGAAGGGTTAGATTTGGAAGCTACTCAATTGCATTTCCCTACTATACCACTAGATGGCAGATACTCCATTTAAAATTTTTTTCTATTTGTGTGTTTTCTCGTGTAGTCACAGGTGGTCCATTCAACAAGCAGAGTAACACATACTAACAGGCTCTTTGGAATGCAATATTGGATTAAAAACTTAATTAAACTACAATTCAGTATACTGACTGAAGTTTTTCTTAAGTATAACAGTTATAACACTAATTGCTAATCTTTACATCCATAAAACATAATGGAGTGGTAATGTAACTGGTTACTTGTGACTTTTCTAGTTGGAAGTAAAGTAGTACTGAATCTTAGAACCAGAATAATTTTCTATTTTGGCTGGGAATGGAATCAGTTAATATTCACACTGGGAAAAAATTAAATTTAGGAATCATAGCTTAATATAGTATGGTGAAGTTAATACTCAGGGACACTGGATTCTTGTGCCACAAGAATCTATTACTAAGCTGAGTACGTAACCCCTTTGGTCTTTGAACACTTTGTAAAGTCATGATTAGGATTATTACACTTGATCTACCCAAAAGGCTGAGAATTGATCATGATTAGGGTTATTAATAAAAATATTTATTAATGTTTGGTAGAATAAATGATCAGGAAGAGCAGACTCCTCAATTAGATTCTGTGGTCTGCTCTTTTTATTTAGTAACTTAAGAATATTTTGCTTTAAACATTGCAGAAATATGTAATTATTTCTAAAGTAAAGTTGATAACAGAATTCTGACTAGGTAAAAGTTCTGGCCATGCCCATCTGGTAACCAGTGGTTTGTGTTTAGGAATGAGTTGAACAAAGTTATGATTATAATCTGAGACTCTAATTTCTTTGGGGGTTGTGAATTTCTGGTTCTCTTCATCAGTCAGTAGCTTTCAGGGTTCTCTCTTTTATCACCTAAATAATCATCTTTTTGGTTGTTTCTTCAGAAATAAACATTTCAAGCATCACTTCTAGTCATGTGGCATATACTTCCTAGGGTGATGTATAGGTAAAGCTTTCCAAAAAACAAGGAATTCTGTATGGAGAGGCAATTCCTAAGGTAAAAGAGAACAAATTATGAAAACTGCTTCTACTTAACACACACCAACAAGAAGTATTTCTGGCAACCAATAACTAATATTTGATTTAAAGAGACAAGAATTTACTTGATTTTTTTTTTCAATTGCATTTATATGTCCTTAGGTGAGAAAGGCACTTAGCAAATCTCCTATTCTGAAGTCTAGCAGGAAAGTTGAGCGTGTGTTTGACAAGATTCTAGGTGAGAGCCAAGTGTTGGAGAGTGCCTCTGTGCTCCGGTAGTGGATTTCAGCCATGCAGGTGCAAGGGTGGAAGACCTACATCTCATCGTGTTTCAAAAGTTACACGTTAATATTATTTAAAAGGCTGAATTTGTAATGTCCGTAGGATTTAGGTATGTACTTTTCTACTCCACATCTAAATAAGAAAGTTTGGGCAAGTAGGTGCAAAGAGCTTACTCTAAATACCTGCAATGGGCATACAATATTTTCCAGGAAAAGCATTTTTCTACAATCCAAAGTCGAAATAATAACTAGCTATCATCCTCCCTTTCAACAAAATATGTACTGTTATTTTCAAACACATTTGTTTGTATAGTTTAATGTTCACATGTCATAGACTTAGGTACAATTTCTGTGCTATTTCCTTTCGTTGCTGAATCTGCTTTTGAAATCTGTTTTGTTTGAAATCCAAATTGACATATGATACATCTCTAAACAAATGGTAAAGCATTGAGCTTAATTTAATAACTCCTTCACCATCCTATTTCTAGGGTTAGGAAGAAAACTCTGTAAGTCCATTTTATTTCCGGTCTATTTGTGGTTATGGTGGACAATTAATCTGATTTCCCAAACATGTTATGTAAGGTAAACAAACAGCCTCACTTAAAACTTGTTCATGTTTCTGATTGGACCCCCTCAAAACACCATCACTTAGAACAGCAACATGTAAAGAGCAGTGCGCTGGAAACAATACGTAGGGGTCTAGCTCCAGTCTTTACATCATGTAGCTTGGCTTTGGATAGTCCTTTAAGCCTCTGTGCCTCAGCTTACTAATCTATGGAAGTGATTAGGTAACAGCTGACAAATAACCGTGCTTTTCCACAACTCCTCTTTATTCCCTGTGCCTGGCATCACAGATTGATCATTTCTTTTTTTTTTTTTTTTTTTTTTTTTTTTTTTGAGACAGAGCCTCAAGCTGACGCCCTGGGTAGAGTGCTATGGCATCACAGCTCACAGCAACCTCCAACTCCTAGGCTCAAATGAGGCTCCTGCCTCCGCCTCCCAAGTAGCTGGGACCACAGGCACCCACCACAACGCCCAGCTATTTTTTGGTTGCATCCATCGTTGTTTGGCGGGTCCGGGCTGGATTCGAACCCACCAGCTCAGGTGTATGTGGCTGGCGCCTTAGCCGGTTGAGCCACAGATTGATCATTTCTTTCTGGACTTAAAACCTTTGTCAACCCAAACAGCCAGTACATTAATCAGAGTTGGCATGAAAGATAAAACATTTTTGCCTTTCCTATGCTACAAGATCTTTAAGGTCCAAAATTACAGTGTGCCTTTCCATCTTTATGTACAACAAATGTATTTCTTTGTTGTTGAATAAAATAGACTTACTAACAATTCTTTTTTTTTTTTTGAGACAGTCTCACTTTGTTACCCTCAGTAGGGTGCCATGGCATCATAGCTCACAGCAACCTCAAATTCTTGGACTCAAGTGATTCTCTTGCCTCAGCCTCCCATGTAGCTGGGACTACAAGCACCCATCATAATGCCTAGCTATTTTTGGAGATAGTAGTCTCAGTCTTGCTCAGGCTAGTCTCAAACCCATAAGCTCAGGCAATCCACCTGCCTTGGCTCATGTAGTGCTAGAATTACAGGTATGAGCCACTGTGCCTGGCCAGAAAATGTAACTTTTTCCTCATATCTAAGCATTTACTTATAAAAATTAGCTTTTTTAAAGCTTAAGTCAGTTTGTTATACCAAGCATTGCTATTAAAAAAAAATCATAAGATCACAGAGACTAGAATTTTCTTGCATCAGGGTCTGACCATGAAACAGAAACCAAACTATAATCTGAACATGAGAAGTTCAATATAGTCATTACTTAACAACAGGATTGGAGCAAGGTATTGCCTTAAGTGCAGGAATAGTAGATATACAGAGCAGCCATCTTTCCAGGGGCTGAGATAGAGTGTCCAAAGAGGAGCCTGCCTACCCAACTCAGAGCTGAGATACAGGCTCTAAAGAGAGTGCATTCTTGGCTCACTGGGTGGCAGAGAAGTCACTAAGGCATTACATGAGTGGGACTTGCTAGAAATCTACCCTTCAACACTTGCCAGAAATCTGCCCTCTGGAGTAGTAGGGAAAGCTTTCATGGAAAGGTGTCTCACAAAAGAAACTACAAAGATGCTGTCTGAGGCAGTGCAGGGGAAGTGATTGACCACTGGGTGTCTCTGACTGTCACACACCCTGCAAAGGCCAGGTTCTAGAACTGGCCAGTGAAGGCTAAAGAAGTTACATGTTTTGTGGGGACCTGGTGAGAAAAAAACACCAGAACATGAGAAGAGAAGCTCCTTAACATCATGCCAGGTGGCAAAAAGGATTCAAACACTAATATTTCAGTGCAAGGCCATGAAGGAGGTATTTGGAGTTGTAAGGCAATAAACTTATAACTAACCTATTAACCTTTCCAAAGAACTCTGGTGTTAGCTTTTGTGTGCAGTGGGGTGGCAAGTCAACCATCCTCTCTATGAGTTCAAGTTGACTAGAATTGAGTCACTTTTGCCTTGTCCTCCATTTCCTAAAAGAATCCTATTCTTTCCTGTACAATTATCAATATCTTTTTTTAGCAACTATCACCACTGTTCTGTGAGGAGGACCTTGCTTATTTTTACCCTAGAGAACATAGGGAACTCTCAAATAAAATTTTTTTAAACACTTGCTAAAGCCATGATAATGGACCAAATTGTGTATACTTATGCCTAGTGAGGCTATCTAGGAAAATATAAAGAACATTTAAACTGGGGTGCATCACTTACTTGTGACCTTGAACAAGTTTCCTGAGCCTCAGTTTTCTCATCTATAAAAGGTGGATACTATCACCATCAGATAGATGTGAAGATTAAATGAGAGAGATGAGTTTGTCTCTGGACTTTCCCAAAGCCCCACTAATATATTAAAAAGGACGTTTAAAAAAATCCAGAAGAAGAATGGAAGAGGAGACGAAAGCAGAAAAGAGATAATCATCTTGGAACATTAACAGGTGATGGCTAGAACCACTGGCAAGGGTAAAAGCCAGGAAGTAGTCAGTTCCCAGGACAGAACTCTGGAAAGTTGTAGGAAGGGAAGGCACCACTGAACACTGCAGTGCAGATTGGAGCAGAAAATAGGAAGATTGGTTTGTATCTTTAAGAGAAGTAGTTAGATCCCTGGATACCATTCCCTCCCCTGAGAGCCTAGCAGGCACTCCTCCACCCCAATGGAACAAGTGTGACCCCTGGAGAAATTGAACCAGATTGCCTCTGGGTTTATAGACATAGGATGTAAGGTGATATGCTAAGAAAATGTAAGTGTTCATGGTGAACAGTGAGAGCCCATTGAATCTCAGTGTGGATCTCTGTGTTTTTCCATGAATTTTGTTGAGCTTGGATTTACAAAATTTTTCACAGACTCACATATTTCATCAAATTTGAGAAGTTCTTTGAAAGGATCAGGAACACAGACAGCACCTGTGGCTCAAAGGAGTAGGTATCCTCCTACAGAGGTGGTGGGTTCAAACCCGACCCCAGCCCAAAACTACAAAAAAAAAAAAAAAAAAGAAAGAAAAGAAAAAAGAAAAAGAAAGAAAGAAAGAAAGGATCAACAATACTGACAGACCCTTAGCTAGACTGCCTAAGAAGAAGAAAAGCTATGTAAATAATTAAAATCAGAAATAGAAGTAGAGACATACATAACTACCAACATTACTGAAATAAAGAAGATTTTAAAGAATACAATGAAGAATTGTACACCAACAATTTGATCACCTAGATGAAATGGAGAAATTCCCAGAGACACACAATGGCCAAAATCTCAATGGACTTAATGAGATTGGATCAATTATCACAAACCTACCAACAAAGAAATGTCCAGGAGCAAATGGCTTCACTGATGAGTTCTACCAAACATCTAAAGAAGAATTAACACCAGTACTTCTCAAACTCTTCCAAAAAATAGAAAAGGAAGGAAGCTTCCTAATTCTATGAGGCTAGAATTTCCTTGATTCTAAAGCCAGACAAAGATACAAGAGAAGACAACTACAATACCTTTTAAGAATATAGGAATATAGATGCAAGAATACTCAACAAAAAACTAACAAACTGTATCCAACAGCATATTAAATGGATTATGAACCATTATCAAGTGGGATGTATCCCAGTAATGCAGAAAAGGCTCAACATAAGAAAACGAATCAATGTGATATACATAATTCCTACACTATAGAAAAAATACCACCTGATGATCTCAATAGACACAGAAAAGACATTTGACAAAAATCTAACACCCTTTCATGACTAAACACACACACACACACAACTAGGAATAAAAGGGGACCGCTTCAATAAGATAAAGGGCATTTATGAAAAGCCAATGGTTAACATCATGCTCAATGGTGAAAGACTGAACACTTTTTCCCTTAGATCAGGAAAAAGGGAAGTAATGCTTGCTTTCATCATTACTATTCAACATTATATTGGAAGATACAGCAGAGCAGATAGGCAAGAAAAGGAAATAAAAAACACCCAAATTAGGAACTGTCTTGAAAAGTTAGTTCCTAATCCTGCAAGTCAACTATCTTGAATTGCAGATGAAATGAACTTATATATAGTGAATATTGAAGAATCCACAAGAAAACTACTAGAGTTAATAAATGAATTAACTTGATTACTTGAAGTAATGCTTGCTTTCATCATTACTACTCAACATTATAATTGGTGTAAGGGTTAACAGAAATATTAAACTACATCGTAAGAGGAAGTGCTAGCCTAATTCAACCCCCACGTGAAAAGGCCTATAAAGAGACCAGTGCTGGCAAGTAAACAGGATAGAAGTAGCTACATTGTATAAGACTGAGACAGAAACGCAGAGCACAGCGCAGGGCCCCTCCCGTCAGAACAGCATAACCACTCCCCCTGTACTAACCATATATAAGATTGTATCGATCTCAAATAAACAGCTTC
>NW_003852397.1:10161061-10169557 GCF_000181295.1 Otolemur garnettii | reverse complement strand
CCTCAGGAAGGTTGAAGTGCACTCTTCAATCTTCTCTCTTGTCTCTGCTCCAAACCATCAGCTAATTTGCTAAGGTTCTGTCCTTTCAGCCTCCTTCTGGACGGGAGCTTCTGTAAAAAGCTGGCTGCAGTTCGCCATCTTGGCTCCGCCCCCGAGTCAACTATCTTGATTTACAGATGAAATGAACTTATATATAGTGAATGTTGAAGAATCCACAAGAAAACTACTAGAGTAGTTGAGTTCAGCAAAGTTGAAGGGTGCAAGGTCAGCATACAGAGATCCATTGATAATTATAGTCTGAAAAGGAAATTAAGTAAGTAATTTCAAAAGAACAAAATGTCTAGGAATAAATTTAACCAAGGAGGTAGAAGACTTTAAACAAAACATTGCTTAAAAAATTTTAAAAGACCTAAAAAAGGTAAAACCTAGATAATCCCATGTCTATGGATTTAGTAAGGATAAAACAATAGCACTACCCAAAGTAATAAACTCTTCACTGAGGATTCAATGCAAACCCCTGTCAATATTCCAATAGCCTTTTTTATTTTTATTTTATTTATTTATTTATTTTTTGCAGAGATGGAAAAGCTGACCATATGGAATTGCTATGGGTTCTTAAATAGCTGAAATGTCAAATACATGAAGAGATAGATGTGCAATGCCATTACTCATCAGGAAAATTCAAATTGAAACCACATAAAGTGTGGAGGGAGTAAAAATATATAAAATAAATATGAAAGACTTGAAAAAAGTATACCAAAATGTTCATGTAAGTGGTGGGATTGTGAATACTTTTTATTTTCTGCTGTACATTTACGTCTGTTTTTCTAATCTTCAACAGCGGCATGTATTATGTATATCAAATCAAAAAGTAAAGAGCCATTGCTGGGTGCTGCCTCTGGCTCAAAGGAGTAAAGCACTGGCCCTATATGCCAGAGGTGGTGGGTTCAAACCCAGCCCCAGCAAAAAAAAAAAAAAAAGAGCCATTGCTGACTGTGTTTTACCTTTTTGCTAAATTTACATTTTCTAAGCTCCTGCTAAGCCAAGCTTAGAAAAGAGACATAGACAAGCCCTTCCTGGTCATTAGTCCTATTGACAGAGAGTTACTGGAATGGAGAGAAGTGAAACTTTACATTGAGTAGATGCCAAGAAAATTACTTTTCTACAATATTATGTATTTATTAGCAAACTTGTAAAATCAAAGCTTTGGGGAAATTATGGAATAGGGTTGGCCTTTAGGGTTTACTCCACCTTCATTCCCTCTGCATTTCTGTTCTCACATTTCTACTTCCCTTCTCATATTTCTCCTCTCTACATTAAAACTGATAATTCTCTCACTGAAGATGATAGTGTCCTGTTAAATACTGTGGCATAATGAATCACCCCAAAACTTAATGGCTTAAAACAGCAATCACTTTATTATTATCTCTTGTGGTTCTGGATGTTGACAGGGGTCAGTCAGGTGGTCTGATTCCAGGTCTGAAATCTTTTTAATCTGAAGTTGGCTGGATCTGGAGTCATCTAGAAGTCTTCCTCATTCACAGACAGGTGGTTGATGCTGGCTGATGACTGGGGAGCTGGCCAGAACACCTAAATATGGCCTCCATGTGGCTTGGCTTTCCTCATAGCTTGGTGGCTGGGTTCCAAAAGCAAGAATCCCAACAGGGATTCTAACAGGGAGACCTAACAGGAAGCTGCATGGCTTTCACTAGCATAGCCTCAAAAATCATGCAACTTCTATTGCATTCTATCAGTGGAAGGAGTCACAAAAGTCCACCCAGACTCCAAGGGAGGGGTCATAGATCCCACCCTTTAATGGATAAAAATGTCAAAAATTTTTCCTGTATATTTTAAAACTGCACAGATGGTAAGTAATGTGAAGTCATACTACTAAGGCGTGAAGTCATATTACTAAAGTTTAACCAATGCCTTGTTTTATTTCCCTTGGGGCATTTTTCAATTTTTAAAATTACCTTATTTCTATACTTATAGAAGGTCTGATTATTTCCACTGGGTTGAGAGTTCCATGTGAGGAAGAGTTTTGTTTGTCTTGCTCTTCACTGGGGATAAATCTCCAGTGTCTAGAACTGTGCCTAGTATGTAAAGCCTCAGTCATTATTTGTGTAGTGGAATGGAATTTAAATGAAATGGAATGGAACAGAGTGAAAATGCAATGGAATGGAATTAAAATGGAAGCAGGAATGGAACGGAATGGAATGAGAATGGAAGGAGTAGAATGGAATAGAATAGTAATGGAAAGAATGGAATAGAATAGAATAGAAATTGAAAGAGTGGAAGAGGATGAAAGGGGATGGAATAAGATGGATGGGATGGGGTCAGATTGGATCAGATCAGATCCTAGATCTGAGAATCAGAGTAACTGAATAGTAGTCCAGTCTTGCCATTAACAAGTCTCATGATCCTTGGAAAGTCAATTAAGCACCTGACCTTATACAATATCTCTCAATTTGAGCATGTTTGATGTTTTTGCATAGTTAGATTTAGGCTATATGTCCTTGGCAGGAATATCATAAGAGAGATGCTGTGTTCTCCAGGTGCCCTGTCAGGGGACACCTGATTTCCATTTTTGTCATTAATTATGACATTCATATTAATCACTTGATTACTGTGATGCCTGCAGATTTATTTCACTATAAAGTTATCCTTTTTCCTTACATTAATAAGTGCTTTGTGGGGAATTACTCTGAAACCACATAAATATTTTGTTCCTAACTGAATTTTCTATTTATTAATTTCTTATTTATACACATATCACTATGGACTCCTGGTTTCCTATTTTATTCTGTGAGTCTTAATCTATTATTAACATATTTATCCTAATATTCAAATTATACCAGATTTGGTTAGCAAGAGCACTTTTAGTCTAGCTTCTGTGTTCTTTTAATATGCCCCAATGTTCTTTGAGCACTTCCTTGCTTTTTGGCACAATGATAAATTCCAAGAACATCTTGTATTTTCCCTGCCCTAGCCTTAGAATCAGCCCTGTCTCCGTAGAGCTTGAGTTTTTCTTAGTTGAGAGTAATATTTAGAAGTCAAGATCTAAGTGTATACCCATTGCTGTTAGAATGCTACTGCTGGCTCGGCATCTGGAGCTCAAGCAGCTAAGGCACCAGCCACATAAATCCAGAGCTGGTGGATTCGAATCCAGCCTGGGCCTGCCAAATAACAATGACAACCACAAACAAAAAAAATAGCCGGGCACTGTGGCAGGTGCCTGTAGTTCCAGCTACTTAGGAGGCTGAGGCAAGAGAATTGCTTAATCCCAGGAGTTAGAGGTTGATGTGAGCTGTGATGTGTGGGGCCATGGCACTGTACCTAGGGTGACAGCTTGAGGCTCTGCCTCAAAGAAAAAAAAAAAAAAAAAGAATGCTACTGCTCGTGATGGCTGCTGTGAGGCCGGAAAGGTGAAGTAAGTCAGCAGTGGTGGAGTCAGCACAATTAGTAGTCAACCTCAACCTAAGACAGGACAGACAACAACTCAAAATCTTTTCGTCTTTTGACTCCAGCTATGTTCATGATGTTACCCTGTCAAGATCTCTCACCATCAGAAAAAACACCTACAGGAATGCAGAACTGGACCTTGTTAGAAGAGAAGAGCAGCTTCTGGATGTCAAATGTTACCTGTCCAAAGTGAGGGGCATCAGTGAGGTGCTGGCCCTGTGGCACATGAAAATGGCTTTCTTAGGCCTGATGAGCAATAGGAAGAGCATTGTGATCAATGCCATGCTCTGGGACAAAGTTCTGCCCTCTGGGATCGGCCATACCACCAATTGCTTCCTGTGGGTGGAGGGGACAGATGGCCACAAGGCTTTCCTCCTCACTAAGGACTCAGAGGAGAAGAGAGGTGTCAAGACCATGAACCAGCTGGCCCATGCCCTGCATCAGGATGTGCAGCTGCATGCTGGCAGCCTGATGAGTGTGATGTGGCTGAAGTCCAAGTGGCCCCTTCTGAAGGATGACCTCATGCTGATGGACAGCCCTGGTGTTGCTGTTACCACAAAGCTGGACAGCTGGGTTGACAAGTTTTGCCTAGATGCTGTTGTGTTTGTGCTGGTGGCCAACTTGGAGTCCAACCTGATGCAGACGGAAAAGCAATTCTTCTGCAAAGTGAGTGAGAGCCTCTCCCACCCAAACACCTTTATCCTAAAGAACACTTGGGACGCATCCTCCTCGGTGCCAGAGGAGGTATGGCGGCAGCACATGCAGTGTTGCCCCAGTTTCCTGGTGGATGAGCTGGGTGTGGTAGATGGAGTCCAGGCCAGGACTACATCTTCTTTGTATCTGCCAAGGAAGTGCTCAACACCAGGATCCAGAAAGCCCAGGACATGCCCAAAGGAGGGGTTGCTCTTGCAGAAGGCTTTCAAGCAACGGTGTTTGAGTTTCAGAATTTTGAGAGGAGATGTGAGGAATGCATCTCCCAGTCTGCAGTAAAAACCAAGTTTGAGCAGCACATGGTCTGGGCCAAGCAGATCGGGGAGGCCGTGAGCCTCATCATGGACTCTGCATCTCGCAGATCAGGAGCAGCGGGTTTACTGCGTGGAAATGCAAGAAGACGGGCAAGACCGACTGAGATTTATTGACAAGCAGCTGGAACTTCTGGTTCAGGACTATAAACTTTGAATTAAGCAGATTACAGAAAAGGTGGAAAGGCAGATGTCGACTGCAATGGTGGAGAAGATTCTGCACTTCTCAGTGCTGGACGAGTACTAGATGCATTTCCACCCATCTCTAGTGGTCCTCAAGGTTTATAAGAATGAATTGCATTGGGGGCAGAGGTAAGATGGTGGACTGCAGCCAGCTTTCCACAGAGGCTCCTGTCCAGAAGGAATTAAAAGACAGAAGTTTAGCAAGTAAGCTGATGGTTTGGAGCTGAGCCAAGAGAGAAGGTTGACAAATGCATGACATCCCTGCTGAGGCCAGCTGCAACCCCAAAGATACAAACAAAAGGTACTAAATCCATCACCAAGCTGACAGGAGTCCCCCCCACCCCCATGAGAAGGGCTCGCAGTAAACTCCATACAAACAAGTGAGCAGAGTCCAAACGTCCTCCCATTCCATCCCATGGGAGAGATCCTCTAATAAACTGGACCTCCTACCCATACTAGGGTGCCATGCCACTCTCTTGCCAGGCATAAAACTGTATAAAATTATATATACTCTCTACCTGCAACTCTTACCTTTTAGCACTCCCCCCCCCCCACCGAGGTCTGAAAGCCTGTCCCCCATGGAGTTCAGAATCTTGGGCATTTTCTCAAGAGGTGTGGACAGGGGAAGGGCCCTTGCTCGGCTGTGTTGATTCTGCAGCACAGGAGTAAGGAAAGGATGGTCAGCAGAGAGGGAACCATTCAGGAGCGGTGGTGGTGCCCCCAGGCATAGAACAACAGCAGCAGCGGGAACAATACAGCTCATGGCCCCCTGGGGCAGCTATCCAGCACAGACAGACACACTCTGTTTCTCTGGGCAACCAGAGGAAGCCAGGCACCTTATCCGGTGGTAGTTACTGGTGGATGGATATGGGATGTGAGTAAAGGAATGTGGGGACTAGAATACACGTGCAGCAGACAGACATCCAGGGAAGGGCTGTGTCAGAGTTCCACATTACTGAGGCTGAGATGCACCTGGTCCCTAGGGAATCTTAGCTGAGACAAAAGTGGGCAGGCAGAGGCAGGAATTGACAGCTCAGTATGAGCTGCAAGTGCCCAGAACAGAGGTGTGGTTTCTGTCACCTCAAGCAGCGTCTGATGATCAGGACAGAAACAAACTGCGAAGTTGTGCTGTTCTACCAGCAACATCAATCAGGGGTGGGGCTGGAACTGAGTGAACCACTGGCCTCTATTAAGCACCCAAGGTTGTCAGGCCTCACCTTCCCCTGCCAGATAGTGGCTGAGAACAGAGAACTGGCTGAGGAGACATAGATCTCTCTCTGACTCAGGCAGGTGTAAACCCCTGGGGCATTTGCTCATTGGGGGGAACTGGGTCACAGCCCCAGCCCCACTAGGGTTACCAGTGACTGAGTGTGACAGATGTGCAAGGTAGGGAAGTAGGCATCAACCTTCTCAGGCTAATTTATTTGCCAGGTTGGTCCTTCTGACCTCATGGGGCACCAGAGCTAGTCATACTTGAGCTGCCAGCAGACCCTTGCTATCCAGCTGCCAGAGACTCTTTGAACTCCCCCACCTGACACCAGTGCTGACTGGGACAATTGATTTGCACCTCTTGGAATGGGCCAATCACCCGAGGACTGTTCAAAGTGCTACCCTGGGTGTGTGGCTGTGGGAAGGTGTGATTTTCATTTTCCAATTGTTGTCTGTGGGGGGCAGGGTGATTTAATTGCTGGTATTTCTCCACAGCTGAGACTTCAACCCAGAGTAACTAATTTACTAGGGTAGAACAGAGACCAGCTGAAAATAAGACAGAGCGACTTAGCCCCACCAAACCAAGGAAGGCCCCAGTTTCTTAGGCTGTAACACTGAATGGGTCCTTGGTAAAGCTCTAGGAAAAAAGCCAAATGGTGTAAATTAAGCATGGGGTGGAATCAGCAGAGAAACTCTGGCAACATGAATAACCAGAGTAGATCAACTGCCCCAAGGAAGGACATGGCAGACGCAACTGAAGACCCCATCCAGAAACAGATGGCTGAGATGTCAGAAATAGAGTTCAAAGTCTGGATAGCAAATAAGATCAACAGAATGGAGGAGAGAATTAGAATTTCAAGGAATTTATCAAAAGATGTCTCAAGAATTCAACAATTTCAAAAGTAAAATGACCAAAGATTTTGACATATTAAGGCAAGAGTTTGCAGCCCTCAGGGATCTGAAAAATTTGGTAGAATCCCTCGTTAACAGAGTGGGGCAAACAGAAGAAAGGATCTCTGACATTGAAGACAAAGCTTTTGGACATGCCCAAGGACTCAAAGATGAAGAAAATGGCAAGCAAAAACAGATCATTCTCTCAGAGAGCTCTGGGATAATTCAAAGAAGACTAATATTCCCTTTATAGGAATCCCTGAAGGCCACGAACTTGCTTCACAGAACACAGAGGCTCTTCTTCATGAAATTATGAAAGAGAACCTTCCAGATATACCAAGAGACCCTGAAATTCAGATAGCAGACAGTTTCAGAACCCCAGTATGACTCAACCCAAATAAGACATCCCCTATGCACGTCATAATTAACTTCACTAAAGTTAATATGAAAAATAAAATTCTCAAAGCAGCCAGACGTAAGAAAACCATAACCTACAAGGGAAAGAATATTAGAATGACTGCAGATCTCTCTGTTGAAACCTTTTCCGCTAGAAGAGGGGTGGTCATAAACTTTTAATCTCCCAAAACAAAACAACTTTCAACCCAGGATCCTGTATACAGCTAAACTGAGTTTCATCTATGATGGAGAAATTAAATACTTTAACAACATCCACATGTTGAAGAAATTTGCCATAACTAAACCAGCTCTCCAGGAAATTCTCAGACCCATCCTCCATAATGACCAGTGACATTCTCCACCACAAAAGTAAAATCACTCAGAAACTTTGGATCCAATTCCAACTTCCACAGTGGTGTAAGGATTAAAAATGTCCACTGGACTTTT
The DNA here is from genome assembly GCF_000181295.1 of Otolemur garnettii. Classification (NCBI taxonomy): domain Eukaryota; kingdom Metazoa; phylum Chordata; class Mammalia; order Primates; family Galagidae; genus Otolemur; species Otolemur garnettii. The sequence goes on along the minus strand of NW_003852397.1, from coordinate 10,161,947 downwards.
GAGCAACTCAATACCCAAAATTTTACCAGGCTTATCAATAATTTCAATCAATGTGAATGGCTTAAATTGTCTTCTAACGAGGCACAGATTGGCTGATTGGATACAGAAACTCAAACCAGACATCTATTGTATACAAGAATTTCATCTTACCTTAAAAGATAAATATAGACTCAGGGTGAAGGGATGGTCATCTATATTCCAGGCAAATGGAAAGCAGATAAAAGCAAGTGTTGCATTTTTATTTGCAGATACAATAGGTTTTAAACCAATAAAAGTAAGCAAGGATAATGATGGCCACTTTATATTTGTTAAGGGTAATATTCAATATGATGAGACCTCAATTATCAATATCTATGCACCCAACCAGAATGCACCTCAATTTATAAGAGATACTCTAACAGGCATGAGCAACTTGATCTCTTCCAGCTCCATCATAGTCAGAGATTTTAACACTCCTTTAGAAGTGTTGGATAGATCCTCCAAAAAGAAGCTTAGCAAAGAAATTTTAGATTTAAATTTAATTATTCAACTTTTGGATTTAATAGACATCTACAGAACATTTCATCCTAACAAAACTGAATACACATTTTTCTCATTGGTCCACAGAACATACTCCAAAATTGACTACATCTTAGGTCATAAGTATAACCTCACCAAATTTAAAAGAATAGAAATTATTCCATGCATCTTCTTGGACCATCAGGGAATAAAAGTTGAACTCAGTAAAAACAGAAATCTGCAGACTCATACGAAAACATGGAAGCTAAATAACCTTATGCTGTATGATAGATGGGTCAGAGACGAGATCAAGAAGGAAATTACCAAATTTTTAGAACAAAATGATAATGAAGATATGAGTTATCAGAACCTCTAGGATACTGCAAAG
>NW_003852397.1:10155583-10160687 GCF_000181295.1 Otolemur garnettii | reverse complement strand
TGGAAGCACACCACCTCCCAAGACTTAGCCAGAATGACACTGAAATGTTGAACAGGCCTATATCAAGTTCTGAAATAGCATCAACTATACAGAAAAGAAAATCCTGGGCCCAGATGGCTTCATGTCAGAATTTTACGAAACCTTTAAAGAGGAACTACTACCTATATTACTCAACCTTTTCCAAAATATAGAAAAAGACGGAATACTACCCAACACATTCTATAAAGCAAACATCACCTTGATCCCCCAAACAGGAAAAGACCCAACAAGAAAAGAAAATTATAGACCAATATCACTAATGAATATTGATACAAAAATATTCAACAAGATCCTAACGAACAGAATCCAGCAACACATCAAACAAATTATACACCATGACCAAGTGGGTTTTATCCCAAGATCTCAAGGATAGTTCAACATACGTATATCTATAAATGTAATTCATCACATAAACAAATTTAAAAACAAAGACCATATGATTCTCTCAACTGATGCAGAAAAAGCTTTTGATAATATCCAGCATCCCTTCATGATCAGAACACTTAAGAAAATTGGTATAGAAGGGACATTTCTTAAACTGATAGAGACCATCTACAGCAAACCCACAGCCAATATTGTATTGAATGGAGTTAAATTGAAATCATTTCCACTCAGATCATGAATGAGGCAAGGTTGCCCATTGTCTCCATTGCTCTTCAACATTGTAATGGAAGTTTTAGTCATCACAATTAGGGAAGAAAAGGCAATCAAGGGTATCCATATAGGGTCAGAAGAGATTAAACTTTCACTCTTTGCAGATGATATGATTGTATATCTGTAAAACACCAGGGATTCTACTACAAAACTTTTAGAAGTGATCAAGGAATATAGCATCGTCTCAGGTTATAAAATCAACACTCATAAATCAGTAGCTTTTATATATACCAACAGCAGCGAACCTGAAAAAACAGTCAAGGACACCATTCCATTCACAGTAGTGCCAAAGAAGATGAAATATTTGGGAGTTTATGTAACAAAGGATGCAAAAGAATTCTATAAAGAAAACTATGAAACTCTAAGAAAAAAATAGCTGAGAATGTTAACAAATGGAAAAACATACCATAATCATAGCTGGGAAGAATCAACATTGTTAAAATGTCCATATTATCCAAAGCAATATATAATTTTAATGCAATCCCTATTAAAGCTCTATTGTCATACTTTGAAGATCTTGAAAAAATAATACTTCATTTTACATAGAATCAGAAAAGACCTCAAATAGCCAAGACATTACTCATAAATAAAAACAAAGCAGGAGGAATCATGCTGCCAGACCTCAGACTATACTATAAATTGATAGTGATCAAAACAGCATGGTACTGGCACAAAAACAGAGAGCTAGATGTATGGAACAGAATAGAGAGCCAAGAGATGAATCCAGCTACTTATCATTACTTGATCATTACCTGATCAAACTAAAAAGCTTCTGCACAGCCAAGAACACAGTAAGTAAAGCAAGTAGACAGCCCTCAGAATGGGAGAAGATATTTGCTGGTTATGTCTCCGACAAAGGTTTAATAACCAGAATCCATAGAGAACTCAAATGTATTAACAAGATAAGAACAAATGATCCCATCTCAGGGTGAGCAAGGTATTTGAAAAGCAATTTCTCTAAAGAAGATAGGCTCATGGCCTACAGATATATGAAAAAATGCTCATCATTCTTACTCATCAGAGAAAAGCAAATCAAAACTACTTTGAGGTATCACCTAACTCCAGTAAGATTAGCCCATATCACAAAATCCCCAAACCAGAGATGTTGGCATGGATGTGGAGAAAAGGGAACAGTTCTACACTGCTGGTGGGAATGCAAATTAATTCATCCTTTTTGGAAAGACTAAAAATAGACCTGTTGTTTGATCCTAAAATTCCTTTGTTAGGTATATATCCAGAAGACCAAAAATCACATTGCAACAAAGATATTTGTATTAGAATGTTTATTGCAGCCCAATTCATAATAGCCAGGTCATGGAAGAAGCCCAAGTGCCCATCAATTCACAAATGGATTAATAAACTGTGGTATATGTACAGTGTGGAATACTATGCAGCCATAAAGAAATATGGAGATTTTACCTCCTTCATGTTTACATGGATGGAGATGGAAAATGTTCTTCTTAACAAAGTATCACAAGAATGGAAGAAAAAGTATCCAATGTACACAGCCCTACTATGAAACTAATTTATAGCTTTCATATGAAAGCTATCACCTGATTATAGCCTAAGAATACAGGAAGGGGGCTGGGGAGGGGGGTGGATAGGTGGAGGGAGGGTGATTGGTGGTATCACCTCTATGGTTTATCTTACAAGGGTACAAGTGATTCTTTCTAAAAGTAGAATATAAATGTCTTAACACAATAACTAAGAAAATGACATGAAGGCTATGTTAACAATTTTGATGAAAATATTTCAAATTGTATATGAAAACACCACACTGTACCCCATGATTGCATTAATGTACACAGCTATGATTTAATTAAAAATAAAAGAATGAATTGCATCACCATATAGAGGAAGGACTGGGCCAAAGCATGTCAGACCACTGCTCCATGGCCATCACCAGCTCCCTGCAGTGATGCAACAGGACAGGATAGATGCTTGAAGACCCTCCTTCCTGCTTCTGTGCGTAGTCAGATAGACATGCTGGTCCCTCACCAGTGCTTCTCCCTGAGCTACAACCTGAACTGTGATAAGCTGTATGCCAACTTCCAGGAGGACATCGAGTTCCTTTTTTCACTCGGGTGAATAGGTTCCTGGGCCCCAAGAACAGCCCTTGGGCCTTGATTGGTACAATGACCAGGCTCAGCATCCCGTCCCTCTGACACCAGGCAACCCCAACATGCCCCCAACCCTGCACAGGGCTCCCGCACCCAAGAGAAACTCACGGTTTCCATGGTTACTGGCCTGGCCTCCCTGACATCCAGGACCTCGATGGGCGTTCTCATTGTTGGAGTGGTGGTATGGAAGGCGGTAGACTGGCAGTTCATTACCCTCTTCTTTAGGGTGGATGTGTGGCCAGTTCGTCAAGTATGCCAGTAAGAAGCTGCAGCTCATCATCATGTACACTGGTTCCAACTGCAGCCACCAAGTCTAGCAGGAACTGTCTGGGACCTTTGCTCATCTGTGTCAGCAAGTTGACATCATGCCAAAGAACCTAGAGCAGGAAACTGCAGCCATGAACAAGAAAACTGAGGTTCTTGATTCACCTCAGAGCAAAACAAAGCTGCTCAGGAATAGAGCTGGTTGGTTGGATAACGAGCTCAACATGTTCACGCACTAGTTTCTGCAGCCCAGTAGATAGTGGGTGCCCTGGTGGGGCCTACATGATGAATGGGGTGCTGCTAGCCCCCAGCCACATTGGCTCCGCTGGGTGCATGTGCAGCTGTGCCTTGGTGCCACCAAGAGAATGAAATACCCACTTTCTTGTGCTGTTTTGAGCCCTTCCATGCTAGATATTTCCCCCTCCTTCGCCTGCCAGTGCTGGAAGATCTGGCTCATACCTCTAATGAAGACTTTCTAACACACCTGTAGACAGCATGGTACCTCCCAAGGAGTCACGGCGAAGCTTTTCTCCTCTCTTGAGGTGATTTCAGGTTGTCTTGATTGAATTCTCTGGATTGCTTGCTATGATCTCAGAAGCTCAGCTTTGCAGGACACCACGTGGAGGCCCTCAGGGTATCAGGCAGACACCCCACCTTCCTCTGCCCATGCACCCTGCATACCTGGAGAGAGGCTGCCTTATGGGTGACTGGATTCTCTTTCCAGAAGTATCAGAAATTTCCTAGAAGGCCGAGTCTGTCCCAGAAGGATGGTGGCTTGACACTCGTGGTCCTTCCACTGCAGTACTCCCTCGAATTCATTGAGCCCCCTCAGACACATCTGGGTGGTAAGGCTGCATGTGCCCTGGGCTCAGACCCAGGCTAGTCCTGTGTCAGTAGGGTGGAAAAGATGGGAGGAGACAGCTGGTGGAGCCTCAAGAGGGGCATGTTAGATACATGGTGCTGTTGCAGTCGTTCAATAGCTCCATGACAAAGGAGGACTTGCCCCTCCTTTGCTGTAGTCCTGGTCCTTGCCTGTGTGGCCTGTTATTGTTGATGGAAGTTGTTTTGGTGCAGGTGGTTAAAGAATGTAGTAGAGAGATGGACAGTGAGGTGGGGATCTCAGTGGCAGGCTGAGGGGAATGAGCCTCACCCAGGATGGTTGGACAGCAGGCCCTGCATTTGAACTAGCTGTATGAGGAGCCCATGGGCCCGAGAGCCCCCAGTGCACTAATTTGATTCCACCCTTGCTATGCCTCTTAGGAGATATGGCTCCACCTCCAACCTCAGCCATGCCCCAAACTGCCCTTGGCCACCAATCAATTGGACTCAGTTTCCTGTGCCAGTGACTGTAGTTGGCCAAAGGGGCAGAGTGGGAAGCTATGTGATACCCATTCTCTGAACTTCCCTTGTCCCCAGAGCCTTGACTGACACACTTGTCGTCATGTTTACTTGGAGAATTGTTTCATGTTGTTAATTTTTGGGATTGTGACTGGTCTAAGTAGGGGAAGGCTCCTGTCACCAAAATGTTAACTGTGTGGGGAAGACAGTGTTTGGGGAAGCCTTGGCAGCACATGTCAGAGAGCTCCTAGAAGTAAGCAGCATCTCTCCCAGAAAGCAGCTCCCCAGGCAGGGGTCCTGCAGAGTGTGCAGTGTGGTCCTGCTGGGCTTGAATTCAGCCATTACCCAGCTCTGGGGAAGTGAGTTGATGGCCCCAGTGCACTGGTGGGTGGCCACACAGGTGACATGTGCTCCACATACCTGCTTGTGCTTCACACACTCAGTCTACCCTGTTGCATGGGACAAAGTGATGGACTCTAGCAAGGTTGACCTGCATTTAGGAGGGGGTTCTGAGTGTCTGCCAGACCTGAATGGATGAGGCCACATCACAGCCTGTCAGGGAAAATCAATGTCACCCAAACCAGGAAAAGACCCAACAAGAAAAGAAAATTATAGATCAATATCACTAATGAATATTGATGCAAAAATATTCAACAAGATCCTAACGAACAGAATCCAGCAACACATCA
>NW_003852397.1:10145292-10154608 GCF_000181295.1 Otolemur garnettii | reverse complement strand
ATAGCTGAAAATGTTAAATGCAAATGGAAAAATATACCATGCTCATGGGTGGGAAGAATCAACATTGTTAAAATATCCATACTACCCAAAGCAATTATAATTTTTAATGCAATCCCCATTAAAGCTCCACTGTCATATTTTAAAGATCTTGAAAAAATAATATTTCGTTTTATATGGAATCAGAAAAAACCTCGAATAGCCAAGACATTACTCAGGAATAAAAACAAAGCAGAAGGAATCATGCTACCAGACCTCAGACTATACTATAAATTGATAGTGATCAAAACAGCATGGTACTGGCACAAAAATAGAGAGGTAAATGTATGGAACAGAATAGAAAGCCAACAGATGAATCCAGCTACCTACCATTACCTCATCTTTGACAAACCAATTAAAAACATTGAGTGGGGAAAAGATTCCCTATTTAACAAATGGAGCTGGGTGAACTGGCTGGCAACCTGTAGAAGACTGAAACTGGACCCACACTTTTCACCATTAACTAAGATAGATTTTCACTGGATTAAAGATTTAAACTTAAGACATGAAATCATAAAAATACTAGAAGAAAGTGTAGGGAAAGCAGAATTGAAGACAATTGAAAACAATTGAAGAAATTGGCCTGGGCAAAAATTTTATGAGGAGGACTCCCCAGGCAATTGAAGCAACATCAAAAATATACTATTGGGACCTGATCAAACTAAAGAGCTTCTGCACAGCCAAGAACACAGTAAGTAAAGCAAGTAGACAGCCCTCAGAATGGGAGAAGATATTTGCAGTTTACAGCTCCAACAAAGGTTTAATAACAATAATCCATAGAGAACTCAAACGTATTAGCAAGAAAAAAACAAGTGATACCATCTCAGGGTGGACAAAGGACTTGAAGAGGAATTTCACTAAAGAAGATAAGTGTATGGCCTATAGATATATGAAAAAATGCTTACCATCCTTAATCATTAGAGAAGTGCAAATCAAAACTACTTTGAGATATTACCTACCTCCAGTAAGATTAGCCCATATCACAAAATCCCAAAACCAGAGATGCTGGCGTGGATGTGGAGAAAGGGGAACACTTCTCCACTGCTGCTGGGAATGCAAACTATACATTCCTTTTGGAAAGACGTCTAGAGAACACTTAGAGAACTAAAAATTGACCTGCCATTTGATCCTACAATTTCTTTATTAGATATATATCCAGAAGACCAAAAATCACATTACAATAAAGATATTTGTATCAGAATGTTTATTGCAGCCCAATTCATAATAGCCAGGTCATGGAAGAAGCCCAAGTGTCCATTGATCTACGAATGGATCAATAAACTGTGGTATATGTACACCATGGAATACTATGCAGCCATAAAGAAAGATAGAGACTTTACTTCCTTCATGTTTACGTGGATGGAGCTGGACATTGTTATTCTTAGCAAAGTATCACAAGAATGGAAGAAAAAGTATCCAATGTACACAGCCCTATTATGAAACTAATTTATAGTTTTCATATGAAAGTTATAACCTAACTATAGCCTAAGAATATGGGGTGGAGGAAGGGGGAGGGGAAGAAAGGGGGGTGGATGGGTGGAGGGAGGGTGATTGGAGGGATCACCTCTGTGGTTTATCTTGCAAGGGTACAAATGAATCTTTCTGAAAGTAGAATATAAATGTCTTAACACAATAACTAGGAAAATGACATAAAGGCTATGTTAACCAGTGATGAAATATTTGATGAAAATATTTCAAATTGTATATGAAAATACCACACTGTACCCCATGATTGCATTAATGTACACAGCTATAATTTAAAAAAAAAAAAAAAGAAAAAAAAAGAAAATCAAGGTCACACAATTCCAATGGGTTTTGTGCTCTTTATTGGAAGAAAAAAAATAACAACTTAGAATAAGTATAAGAAATAAGCGTTTTTTTCAATGTTTCCCCTGAGGAATGAATGAAATTTTGAGCTTCTTACACAATAAGTAAAATTAAATTTATACCACAGAGGGAGAGACCCTTTCTAAAAGAAGTGTGGCAAAAAGCACCTTATTGTAATGCTGCAAACTTTGTTTTCTGTTTTTGTGTTCATATGCTGGACTGCAAGATGTGCTTGACACAGTGAGTTTTCTCTAATGTATTTAAGGTGATGTATTTGCCTGAATTACTCCTGCATCATTGCTGATAATATTGAAAACTAAAATAAAACCTAGTTAGAAACCAAAAAAAAAAAAAAATCTACTGCTCCTAAGCCCTCTTAGGGATGGGTTTTGGGAATACTTCTCCCCCCCCTTAAATCTATCTTTCTTATTTATAAATATTAAAAATCTTAAGTTCACACATCTTAAATTCCAATCTAATACCACAGAGTTCATTGTAATTTCCTTATTTAAAACTCCCTTATCCATAAGCATAAAACTAGGCTCCAATTAGCCTCAAGATATTTACTTATTAGGTCACTCCTTGTATGAAATCAACCTCCCTGCCCTACAGGGATGCCTCTCACCATGCTAAGACTCTAGAACCATACAAAAATGTGTCCTTATCATGGATGCTTTCACTTTCCTGCTCAGACACTGCTATTATACTCCCTCCTCCCTCTACTTGTGCTCTAATTAACCTACTTACACACACCTTTGTGTGAATGCCTATTTCCTGGCTCAAACTCTGGCTTCATATGTCGCGTTGCCCCTCAAGAAGACCGATGCCCCCGCTTCAACCTGCTCTGACTCTGATAACCCACTGTGAGACTCCTCTAGTTACAGGTACCTACCTTAGTTGGCCTCACCTATAGTTTTTTTTTAAATCAAATTCCCTAAGAAAGAGATAACGAAAGAGAAGAGGGCAAGCAAGAGAGTGGAATTGAAGTCTTATCTCTGTCACTATTAGACCCTGACTTAAGGCAAGTTATTTAACCTCATTATTCTTTAGTTTCTAATTTGTAAAATGAGAATAATTATATAAAGACGGTGGTCTCCTAGGTTTGTTATGAGAATGACATAAGATAATGCACACAAAGTGACTGTCTAGCATATTTCAAGTGCTTGTTTTATGTTAGTTATCATGAATACCTAAATTGTATTCTACAGATCAGAACAAAGTTTGGCATTTGAGGTTAATCTGTGATTTCTGGGTTGGCCTACTTTTTGAATGTTGGGCTATGATTCAATGTAGCTAGAGCATACTTTTAAAAATTAAATCTGTCATGATTTGGAAATTGCACATCTTGTCATAGCTAAAATAACTTTATCTCCAAACACTTTTCAGCTACAAAAGTGAGCAACTAGAATTTTACATGAGAGTGAAAGGCAGAGTGAGGGAATGAGGATATGAATGTTTTTTTGAAAGCAATTTGCAAGGTTTTGATTGCAATATTTTAGCAATTATTCTCTCCAAGGATACTAACGCTAGGGTGCTGTAAATATACATAGAAAACACACAGCTCAAAAGAAGAAAATGACCCATCTCTTTCCCTCTTTGGTCAGAAGTGTGAAGACTGACTACTGATTCTCTTTGCTTCACGCTCTCTGAGAGAAAAGAAAGAGGTGTGTGGATCTGTAAAATTTGTGGGTTTTTTAATTATTATTATAAAGGAAATTACAAACATATTTCACTTATAAATGAGGATGCAATATCTTATACAACATATTAACAAATTTAATTAAAAATTATTGTTCAAATAATGTACTTTGGTCAAAATTAAATTCAACTAATGTGAGAATTAGTCACTATTTTCTTTTTTTTTTCTTTTCCTTTCCCCCACCCACTCCCTCCTTCTCTCTCTGTCAGCTCTTCTCTTCCCCCAACACCCACCATGTCATTAATTGTCATTAATTGCCCTCATATCAAAGTTGAATACAAAGAATTCATGCTTCCCCATTCCTGTGATGCTTCACTAAGAATAATGTGTTCCACTTCATCCAGGTTAATACAAATGTTGCAAAATCTCCATTTTTTTTTTTTTTTTAATGGCTGAATAGTAAATTTTGTGTTTTTAAGCCTAATTATAGAAAAATCATAGACACACAATTAGTTTCATCATGTATATGCTAATGTTATTTACAATTATCAGCTTAGATATTTACCCTGAAAATTTTCTTTAACCAGATGATGGCATGAAAGCAAGCAAACTTTACTCCACACTGCCCCCCCCAAGCCAAACAAATGTATACAATGTTGAGATTATCACCAGCAATAGTCTAGAACTCAAATATGAAGATGAGATAGTTCCTGGGGGCAGAAGTAAAAAAATGGAGTAGACAGTAAGAAAATTAAACTTCCATATCTGTAACACACTTTCCACTAATCTGGCATCATGCTAAGAGAAAATTTTCCCCTAAGTCATAGTTTCCACAATAGGAAAAATGAGATTGAGGTGGACAATTAGCTTCTGTATAATTTTGGATTCCCTGGCAGGACACCTGTCATTGCCTCAACACACAGAAAGCATTGGGAATGCCTATAGGAGCAATTTCCTAGGAATAGTCAGAGACAAAGAGGGAGATGGGTCTATCATCCCCAGTTGTGGAAACTCTGCTCTGTAACTTGGACAATAGAGATACCAAATCAGAGTGGCTGCTCAGCAGCACCACCACACTTTAGAGAGTTTGTCACACAGATCCTAGTCCCAAATCCCTACCAGCCTTCCTGTTCTACCAGGATGTCCCCTTTGGGATCTCTTTCATATGAGATGGGTGACATTTAGTTTGTTTACTAGAACTGAGGCAAATCTGGATTTAATGCATCATCTAGTGCCAAAAATTATTGGTGTTTAAGAAGAAATTGAGCAAGAGCAAGGGGTTGCAAGCTTATTTAAGGAAGTAATAATAGAAAACTTGAAAAAACTTGAGAAAGACATAATATTCACGTATAAGAAGACCAGAGAACATCAAACAGATTTGACCAAAATAAGAGTTCCCCAAGGCATATAATAATCAAACTCTGAAAATCAAACAAAAATCCAATAGTCAAAAGCAAGAAGAGGATCCTAAAAGCAGCAAGAGAAAAAAAGCAAATAACATAAAGGAACTCTAGTTCATCTGATAAGATACTTCTTAATAGAAACCATCTAGGCCAAGAAGGAGTGGGATGACATTTTCAAAATTCTGAAAGAAAAAAAATCTTCCGTCTAAGAATACTGGATCCAGCAATACTATCCTTGAAATATGAAGGAGAGATAAAGTCTTTCATAGATGAACAAAATCTAAGAGAATTCACCACCAACAGACCCATCTTATAAAAGATACCAAAGAGAATTATTCAATCCGAAAGGAAATCAAACAAACAAACTGCTAATGAGCAAAAAGAAAACATTTGAAGGTATAAAACCCAATGGTAAAATGAAGTACATAGGCAAACCCAAAATATTCTAATACTATAATTATGGTGTTCTATCCACTCATAACTCTAGTATGAAGACCCAAAGGCAAACCTGTCAAAAACAATAATACCTATAGCAACTTGTTATGAAATAGCAATATAAAAATATGTAAATTGAGACAACATAAAGTCAAAGCATAGTTTCTTATTTTTTGTTTATATCTTTTCTTCATGATCTAAGATAAGTTTTCAACTATTTAAAATAATTTTTTGTATCTATAAGATGTTTTGTGTAAGCCTTGTGGTAACCACAGCACAAAAACCTGTAAGAGATTCACTAAAAATAAAAACCAAAAATTAAAGCATACTACCAGAGATACTCAACCACAAAGGAAGATAGTAGGAAATGAAGAAAAAAAGAGCAGACTTACAAATCAGCCAGAAAACAAACAACAAAATGGTAGTACTAAGTCCTTACTTAATAATAACATTAAATATAAAAGGCATAAAGTAGCAGAATGGATAAAGAAATAAGACCCAACTATATGCTGCCTTCAAGAAATCCACTTCACCTAGAATGACACATAGACTGAAAGTGAAGGAATGAAAAATGATATTCAATACAACAGAAACAAAAATGAACAGGAATAGCTACACTTATGAAACAGAGTACAAATCAAAGACTATGGAAACAGACAAGAAATGATTATCATTATGCATATAATGATAAAGGGGTCAATTTAGCAAGAGGATATAATAATTATGCACCTATCATTGGAGCCTCAAATATATAAAGCAATCATTAATAGACTTAAAGGGAGAGATAGACTCTCTTTAAGTAGTACAAAAATAGTAGAAGATTTAACATCCTGCTCTTAGTAATGGAGAGATCATCCAGACAAAAAAATCAACATAGAAATATCAAAGTTGGGCTGTGCCTGTGGATCAAAGAAGTAGGGTGCCGGCCCCATATGCTGGAGGTGGTGGGTTCAAACCCGGCCCCAGCCAAAAACTGCAAAAAAAAAAAAAAAAAGAAAAGAAGAAATATCAAAGTTAAAGTTAAGACACACACTAAGGCATTTATAGCAAGGGAAAGATAGAATCCCTTTAAGTAGTACAATAATAGAAGAGGATTTAACACCCTGCTCTTAGTAATGGAGAGATCATCCAGACAAAAAATTAACATAGAAATATCATAGTTAAGACACACACTAAGGAATTTATAGCACATTTGAATAAGCCAGTATTAAACATCTGAAAAAGAAATCAAAAAGGCAATCTCACAATAGCTATGAAAAATGTTAAATACCTAGGAATCAATCTATTTAGAGACATGAAAGATATGTACAAGAAAAACTATAAAAAAATAAAAAAGATATATACAAGATATATATACAAGTACATATCTTTTATGCAAGATATATATAAAATTATAAAAAAGATAAACTAAAAAAGATATATACAAGAAAGACTATATTCTGGTGAAGGAAATGGAAGAAAACACACACAAAATGGAAAGATAGTCCATACTCATGGATTTGAGGCATTAATATTATTAAAATGACAGTAATACCCAAAGAAATTTACAGAGTCAATGCAACCTCTATCAAAATTTTAATGACATTCTGCACAGAAATAGAAAAGAATCATTCTAAAATTTATATAGGATGAGCCCAAATAGCCAAAACAATTCTGAACAAAAAGAACAAAGCTGGCAGTATCACACTACCTGACTTCAAAATTTATTACAAAGCTGTAGTAACTAAAACAGACTGGTACTGGCATAAAAACAGACAAATGGAAGAGAATAGTAAAACCAGATAAACCCAAGTGTTTACAACCAAATGAACTTTGACAAAGGTGCTAAGAACTGACAGTGGACAGTCTCTTCAACAAATGGTGTTGGGAAAATTGGATAACCATCAGCAGAAGACTAAAACTAGACAACTGACTCTCACCAAAAATCAAATAAGATGGATTAAAGACTTGAAACAAAACTACAAGAAGAAAACATTGGGGAAATGCTCCAAGATATTGGACTAGGCAAAGATTCCTTGTGCAAGACCTCAAAGAACAGGCAACATAAATGGGATTACACCAATCTTTAAAGCTTCTGCACAGCAAAGGAAATAATCAACAAAGTGAATAGACAACCCACAGAATGGGAGAAAATATTTGCAAACTATGCCCCTGACAAGAGATTAATAACCATAATATATAAAAAGCTCAAATCAATAGCAAGAAAACAAACAGTCTGATTTTACAAAGGGCAAAACCATCTGAAGACATTTTTCAAAAGGAGACATAAAGGCAGCATCCATAACTCAGTGGCTAAGGTGCCAGCCACATAAACGGAGGCTGACAGGTTCCAACCTGGCCTGGGCCAGCTAAAACAACAATGACAACTACAACAAAAAAATAGCCGAGTGTTGTGGCAGGTGCCTGTAGTTTCAGCTACTTGGGAGCCTAAGATAATCACTTAAGCCCAAGAATTTGAGGTTGCTGTCAGCTGTGACACCATGGCACTCTACCAGGGTGACATAGTGAGACTCTGTCTTAAAAAAAAAAAAAAGACATACAAATGATCAACAGGTAAGTGAAAAATACTCAACATCATTAATCATTGGAGAAATACAAATCAAAACCACAATAAGATATCACTTTACCCCAATTAATATGTCTTTTATCAAAAAGATGAAACAGATGCCAGCAAGGATGTGGAGAAAGGGTAGCACTTATACATTGTTGGTGGGAACATAAATAGTACAGCCATTATGGGAAACCATATGGAAATTCCTCAAAAAACTAAAAATACAACTACCATATGACCTAGCAATTCCACTGCTGGGTATATATCCAAAAGAAAGGAGATCAATATATCAAAGGCATATCTGTGAAAAATATAAATTTTAAAAAAAGGCATATACACACTCCTATGTCTATTACAGCACTATTCAAAATAGCCAAAATATGGAATCAACCTACATGCCCATCAACGGATGAATGGATAAAAAAAATCTGGAATATTTACACAATATTATTCCAACATAAAAAAGAATGGAACTCTGTCATTTGCAGCAACATTCATGGAACTGAAGATCATTATATTAAGTAAAATAAGCCAAATATTGCGTGTTCTCACTCATATGTGAGAGCTAAAAATGTGGATTTCAGGAAGATTAAGAGTAGATAGGGAGTTACCAGAGGTCAGAAAGGATATGTGGGTGGGGGGAAATAAAGAAAGATTGATTAATGGGTACAAATATACTGTCTGGTTTTTATAGTATATTTTTACAGTATATATTTTATAGTATGTATATTTTATATTTTATTTCAAAAGATGTAAGGAGCATAAGTAGTTTTATGTTACATAGATATATTGCACAGTGGTGAAGTCTGGGACTTTAGTATACCTGTAACCTGAATTAGTATATAATCTACTCAATAGGTAATTTTTCATCCATCATCTTCTCTCATCATCCACCTGTTTGAGTCGCCAAAGTCCTTTATACCACCCTGTATGACCATGGACACATAGTTTAGCTTCCACTTATAAATGAGAAAAATGCAATATTTGATTTTTCTTTCTTTAATTTTTTTTTTTTTTTGAGGCAGAATCTCACTTTCTTAACCTGGTAGGGTGCTGTGGCAACACAGCTCACAACAACCTCAAACTCTTGAGTTCAGGAGATCCTCATGACTTAGCCTATCAAGTAGCTAGGACTATAGGTGCCCAGAACAACACCCAGCTATTTGTTTTAGAGGTAGGGTCTTGCTTTTGCTTGGTGGGTCTTGAACTCCTGCACTCAGGCAATCCACCTGTCTTGGCCTACCAGAGTGCTAGGATTATAACATTAGCCACTGTGCCCAGCCAATATTTGATTTTCCATTCGTGGGTAATTTCAGTTGGGATAACGGCCTCTCATTCATTTGAGTTGCTGCAAAAGACATTATTTCATTCTTTTTTATGGGTGGGAGTGTTCCACAGTGTGTGTGTGTGTGTGTGTGTGTGTGT
>NW_003852397.1:10113943-10144874 GCF_000181295.1 Otolemur garnettii | reverse complement strand
CCCAAGTAGCTGGGACTACAGGCGCCCGCCACAATGCCCAGCTATTTTTTGGTTGCAGCCGTCATTGTTGTTTGGTGGGTCTGGGCTGGATTCAAACCCGCCAGCTCAGGTGTATGTGGCTGGCACCTTAGCCAGTTGAGCCAGGCGCCAAGCCAAAAGGAAAATTTTTAAGAAGTACTTAGGATATCCTAAGTACACTGATTTAATTCTTACAAATTAATATATTAAATCATCACATGTACCTTGAAAATGTTTACACCTATTATGTATCAATTTCAAAAAATAAAAAAAACTTTAAGAAATTACAGTATATTAATTCAATGAAATACCAGTTAGTCCATAAAAATTCTGATTTATGCCTGTATTTTTGACATGGAAATATATGTATATACATTAATTAGTAAGGGAAAGGCAGATTACATAAAAAATACATAATATGATCACATTTTTGTTCAGGTGGTAAACACACATACATAGAGTCTATAGGGAAGGATAAAAGTCACAAAATTAAAGAGATTGTTTCTATATGGTCGGATGAATGTGATTTTTAGTCTCCTATTTATCTCTATTTTATAATTTATCTTTGGTGAAAATATGTATTAGTTGAATAAATCCATTACTTGAAACAACTCACTGACTGCAAAATATGATTAATTGAACCTTCTAGCACTGAAAAACTACTAAGGGTTTCTAGCTTCTCCATAGTAAAGGAAAGCTGATGGTGAAAGAGTTCCATAAAGAAGCAAACTGTGGAATTCTCTGTGTGTTTTTTGTTTTTTCCAATTAGAATCTTGAAGAAATCCAAAACCTGAACTGCAGAGCATTTGCTGGCAGTCGGGAACCTGATGGAGACCTACCGCAGAACAGAGGGACACACTGGATTCCTGGCCTGTCCCTTGGAGAGATTCCAAGGAAGCCTCCAGGGACTGCACACATCAGTGAGTCAATCTGAATTTCACTCAAGAAAAGCTGAAGATCCTTAACAAGGCACTAGATTGACTTTTAAGCTCATGTCTCTCATAGTCCTCTGTACAGACACCAGTGCCATGGTCTATTAGCAGGTGGTAAGACAAGAAGAGGGTTCCATGCTCTAAGAATTTGAGGGAGTATCAGATTAAATGTTAACACATTTATTTTCAGGAGAACCTTCACAGAAAAGTGCAGATGTGCTTGATGATCTCTCAGAAAGAGGTACCACATTCACATTTCTCTAACTTACTGACATTTTTTCCTCCACAAAGTGCTTAACCTGTGCCAATGCTAACTCAGAGCTAGGTAGGTCCAGTCAATGAGGTGAACTGCAGGAAGACATGTTAAGGTTGCATAAGTGGCCTGGAGGTAGCAGAAGGGATTCAAGGTGGACCTGCCGAGATTAGAAGAATATAGTTGTGATATGAACTTTAACAATCTTCATTCTTTCCTAAAAACACTTTGTTTTTGTACGAGTGACACGTGATTATTATAAAAAATAAGAAGTAATGTAGAAATGTACAAAAAAGGCCGGGCACAGTGGCTCATGCCTGTAATCCTAGCACTTTGGAGGCTGAGGTGGGTGGACTGCTGCTGCTCAGGAATTCAAGACCAGTCTGAACAAGAGCGAGATGCCATCTCTACAAACCTAGCTGGTGTTGTGTGGGAGCCTGTAGTCCCAGTTACTTGGGAGGCTGAGATCAGAGAATCGCTTGAGCCCAGGAGTTTGAGGTTGCTGTGAGCTGTGAGTTGTGAAGCCACAGCACTGCACCGAGAGCAACATAGTGAGATTCCGTCTCAAAAAAAAAAAAAAAAGTATAAAGAAAAAAGAATACCTCACTTTTGATTCTGTCATAAGTAATTTTAAGCACTTTGCTTACAACAATCATGTATGCTGTCTTCATATCCATTTGTAAGTAGAGAATGTGAGATTTGGAGAAGTTGGTATCTTGCTTGGGGTCCATAGTTCCTGCATGACTGGGCTGAGCTTCAAACCCACCTCTTTCTGACTCTGGTCCATTCTTCTCCCAGCAACACCGTCTTCCCTAAATTCTACAGCAATGGCCTTCCTCATTTCCCCTGTGCATGATTCCTCCTGGTTTGTTTTCCTTCACTCTAATCTATTCCTACTTCAATCTACCCTCTCTAACCTATCTCTGCTGCCAGGTTAAGTTCCCGTAAATGCACCTATCCCAAAGATGTAGCCCCCCCCCCAAAAAAAAAAAACTTTATTGAATCCGGCAAGAGCTGTAAGGTTACACTGGCTTCACAGAAGAGGACAAGACAGTTAAAATCTTCCAGTACTCTAGCGAGCCCTCAAGTTGGATGAATTCTAGAGAGGAACAGGATGGAGAGAAGGGTCAAGCCAAAGGTCCGGATGTTGCCTCCTTTCTCCTCTGTTCCTTTTTAAATGCCAAGGGGTGGTGGGTCCCTCTGCATCGCATAAGAGACTAGGTCTGGGAAAACTACCAACAATCCACAATGGAAACTGGAAAAGGAAACTGATGTTTTGATTAAGCGAATATTTGAAATTGTTTCATTCCAAAGAAAAATATCCCAATTAAAGTGCCAAGTATTCAATATTCACAAACAGAAAACAGATGCAACATGTGTTCAGTTTGAAGCCGACCTGGGAATAACTCTCCTGAAATTGAGCGAGGACCTATTTAAACAATGTAATTCATAACAGAGCCCCAGAGAAGTTTCTCATAGGAGGCAAAGGGGTACTATACACACATTTAATTATCCCTAGAGTATGTGCATGAACCAAATGGAATAAATATATGTCTGCTGATCAGCTTGCAATTTCCACAAGTTTTTCAAATGACTGAATTACTTTAGACAATAAGGTAGTGTCCGACTACCCTAGACACTAAAATCTTTTTTATTTCTAAAACTATGTATATGTATTTCTAAAAACATTATCAATACATATATGTATATTTATTTGGTTCTATAAACATTGCCAATACATATATATGTATATTTATATGTATTGGTGTATATGTATATATATGTGTGTGTGTTTATTAATAATGTTTTTAGAACCAAATTCTAAAAATATAGTAATTAACCAGTGGAAAATATTTTCTTCTATTTCCCTAGTTCAATGCTTTCCTGAAAAAAATTTTTCTCCTTCCTGATTTGGAAACAGAATTTGGAGCCAAGATTTACTTTCTCTTACAAAGGAAACTTCAACAAAGTTTCCTCATCCTTTGATCCTTTCAGAAAAATGAGGCTTATCACTCTTCAGAAAAAAAAATTTTCTGAGAATTTCTTGCATTCCTTTTGCATTAAAGTGAACGTATGTTTAGAGGACAAAAATAGGATCAAAACTAATAAAAAAAATTGGTATCAGAAGAGCTAAATTTTAGCCACTCTTCCATCCAAATGGATCACAAAGTTTTAACAGGCCTATAAAATGTTTCCATGTGTTTCTAATCAGAAAGCTGATAGTGGATACCAAATTTTGATATTTTACAATTACTGTTGTCATCAAGGTTTTGTATTTTTTCTTATTGTTGTTATTCTTTGTTTCACAAATGAGATTTCTCACATTTAGAATGTGTTGTTTTAGCAATAGTTCACACATTTAAAATAAAGTCACATAGAATCAATTCACCAAATATGTACAGGGTGGCCATAAAGTCGGTGCCTGATTTAAAATAATTATCTATTTTAGTTATCTATTTTAAATCGCACTTGAACTTTATGGCCACCCTGTATAGTGAGTGCTTGCTATGTAAAAAGCCCCACTATATGGTGTTATAATGTAATTTCCACTTGAATTCAACTCTTATGCTGGTTAGTTTATATGTTAATTTTATTGGCTGATTTTTTTGAAGCAAATTTTCAATGTGATTTTCTTCATCCCAGTTCCTCACTATCCTTCTGTACAATTGACCATGTACCTCTGAAATCCCAATTAATAAAACAATAGATTTAGTACATACCTAAGAAAATTAAAAATCATGAATCCTACTGAAATGTGGTAAAGATTATAAAACATTCAATAAAATTGGCATGTATGGATACACCATGTGGTCTAAGATTGCTGCATTGTAAAACATGTAAGTAAACACCAGTGTCATGATAGATTACGTTTGTGGCCCCAGATCCCTTGCCCCTCTCTCCTTCTCCTGTATCCATACTTTTACCAGGGCACTTGGCAATGTTTCCCCGTAGTAGGCGTAGGCGGGGCATAGTTCTCTACTTTTAACTTAGTCGTGTGAATTGCTTTGACCAATAGACTGTGTCAGGAATGACAGTGTTTGTGTAGCTGCAAGATCAGGCCCCATGAGGTTTTGTGTGTTTCCACTTTCTCTTTTGTACTCCTGCCACCCATGAGAAGGATGTGCCCTAGCTAGTCCACGGATGCTTGATGGAGAAATTAAACGAGTGGAGATGAGTCTCCCCAACTAAAGGACCCTGGACGAACCAGCCTGCAGCAGAGCTCCAATTGACCTGAAGCTTCGAGCCCCGCTCACAGCAGCGTCTGAGTTTGCCAGGGCTGCCATGACAAAGGGCCACGGCCTGGGCGAGTTGAACAGCTGACATTTCCGTGCTGACGGTTCTGCAGGCTGGACTTCTGGGTTCAGGCTGTCAGCAGGTCTAGTTTCTCCCTTGAAGATGGCTGGTTTTCTGCTGAGATAGTTTTCCCCCTCCATGCAGATGTGTGTCCAGATGTCCTCTTGGTAGACAGATACCAGTCCTACTGGCTTAGTGGCCCCCCCAGTGACCTCATTTTGCCTTACTTACCTCTTTAAAGACTCTATCTCCAAATACAGTTACATTCTGAAGTCCTGAGCTTAGGATTTCAACATGTGAATTTGGGGAGCCACAACTCAGCTGAGCTTCATCCAAGCTTGACCTAGATCAGTCAATCCTCGGGTCTCTCACAGATTCATGGGTCGTAATAATAAATTAGAACTTTAATGCACAGGGTTTTAAAATAGCTTTGTTATAAATCACCAGTTAACCGAGGCAGATAGTATGAAATTATATTTCAATGATTATAAGATGAGATTTAGAGTAATTTAAAAATATTTTCTTTAAGATTTTTACCACATTATTTTAAGCTAGATATATATTTTTCTGAATGTAAAGTAAGACTTTTTTATTACTTTAAAAACAGAAAATATAATAATATGTGGTTATAAAATATAAAAACAAGTATCACTTGTAATTTGCCCCATCTCATCCATGAGAAATTTATGTTAAATATAATACTTTGAAATTATTTTCCTGTTTATAAACACACACCTGCCCATACAAATTTTTACATATATATCCATATATGCTTTCACAAAGGCATTATATTATACATATTTTAAACTGCTTATATTTTTTAATAAAAGCTTTCCCAAGGATAGCATTCTATGTAAATAAATATAGAGTTACTTCATAACTTTAATGAATGCAGTGTTCTATTTTATTTGTTGTCATAATTTATTTTTTATTGATGGTTATTTATGTTTCATTTATTTTTCAGAATGACCTTTTTTTCCATTTAATGAAAAGGATATAATGGTATTTCTTTCCCAGATGCTTTGAGATTTGGAGTTGAAAAAAAATAAAATACATGCGAAGGCTATTACTAACTAGTTTACTCTAAGAGTTCAATTTCAGCCGACTTTACACGGGTGGCTGAAGCACGACAATGGTAATGTATTTGGCCTTGGTGTAAAGTTCAGTGAATTGAAATAAGGATGATGATAACAGCAGAGCTGATTCCTTCATTTTATTAAGCATTAATTCAATCAATATCTACGGAGTTACCTGCAAAATGTAAGACAATGTCCTCCTACCCACAATAGAAACAAAGCAGACACACATGGCTTCAAATATCCTCCTGGCCAGCAGGGGGAGCAGATAGGTTGCTCTTGGGGAATCCTAAGGCCTCCACCTTAAGTCCCCAAGGCTGTGTATGAGATGATGAAAGAAGTTCATGTTCAAAAGAAATGCCTTGCTTTTCAAGCTTTTCTAATTTTACAATAGATACACTGTACCTTTTCCTAAGAGCATTTATTTTCTTCTTGGTTTTTCTTTTTGAACAAGAGAGAATAAAATCCATGTTTTCCTACCAACAGGATACATTTAACAATCTTGCATCTTTCCAAGGAAGAGCCTTCTGGGCAAGTGTTTCTGAGAAGTATTTAAGGTAATGACTTCCTCCCTCAGCGTTGGCCAGTCAGCTGGTAACTGCAGTCTGCTTTCTTTCCTGCCTTCTGCTGTCCCATCTCCGTTGGCTTAGCCGTGACAGGATGTCAGTGCTGATCACAGTGGACAGCGTCTACCTCTACGGTCTGACCACACCCAGGACACACTGCTGCCATGCGTTCTATAGCTTGGGGCCCCTCCCTTTTGTGACTTTGGGATAGAAAATCTTGACCTCTGGAAGGAGGTGCTGATGATGTTCTTGTGTAACTTCTCCTCCAGAGGGTAAGACCGCTCACTGTGTCAAGTAATAAACTAAACATAGGTATTTTTCTCTGCAAAACTGGAAACCTCCTAGGAGGAAACAATATTTTTATCTGAGCACACTGTTTAAATTCAGATTGGTGTGAGCCAGGAATTGTACAAACGCTGTGCCAACCTACTTTCTTCACTTCCATCAGCAAATTTAGAAAGCACAGATTAGTGCAGCTATGAGAGTCGCGATTTCATTTCACGTTTTTAGCAATGTTTTGAATTAGGTTTCTATGAAACCAATACTCATGCTGACAGGTAATGTTAACGACAGGGGTACACAGGAATGGTGTGAGTGGCCGAAGAATGAGGCTGGGGACCTATAGGTACACATATTGTCAATCAAGATGACAAAGATCTGGGCCAACGAGGAGGATCAGATTCTATATTGAAAAATTTATTAACAGACTAAATACAGGAAGTGGAAGATAAGTTAGAGTCATAGTAGCAATAATCACAACAATAATAGGAATAACAGCAATAATCACAACAACAGGAGATTATTTTTCTTTTTGAGACAGAGTCTCACTTTGTCACCCTCAGTAGAGGGCTGTGGTATCATAGCTCACGGCAACTTCAAACTCTTGGGCTAAAGTGATCTCCTTGTCTCAGCCTCCTGAGTAGCTGGGACTGCAGGCACCCACCACAACACCCGACTAGTTTTTCTTTTTTTTTTGTAGAGACGCGATCTTGCTCTTGCTCAAGCTGGTCTCATACTCCTGAGCTCAAGTGACCCACATTCCTGGACCTCCTAGAGTGCCAGGATTACAGGTGTGAGCCACTGTTTCTGGCCACAAACAGGAAATTAGTGAATGCTTCCTACTGCCTGGCATCATGCTAAGTCTATTATCTATATTACCCTGTTGCTTCTCTGGAGTATCACAGAGGTAAATACTATTATTGTTATTATTATTTCCATTTGTGGAAGACTGAAGCACAAAATTCTTAAGTGACTTGAGTTAGTAAGTGACACAGCTGAGATTTTTACTAGAGCTTGGCCTCTATCCTATACTACTTATGGGCATTTATATTTTACTGTTCATTTCCATGTTTTAAGGCCATTATCACTTTTATAATAAAATGATAACTATAAACACTTACTTAAGGTGGGAAAATTGCTGCAGGCTTCTTATTAGAAGCAGATCACCCCTGCAGGGAGCTAAGACTCAGGCTCGCTGGTGGGGTTTATTATACCCATTACGGCTACTGGTATTGCCATCTTTCCATATTTGATCTTTCTAAATTCATGATGAGATAAAATTTCTGAGGAATTGCTCTGAGACTTTGACACAGAACTTCCTATTGACAAAAGATATTACACAGTGCAGAGTGTACCCCCTACAGGGCGGACTCTGGATCTTCCTGGCTGGGGTGCTGGCCACAGCAGTGAAGAGCTTCAGAGTTATTATTCTAACCTTTGTAAGTAACACCCCTTTCACCTTTTTCGCAGCTCCACCTGGCTCCTTCTAGGGGAGCCACTGGCATTGGCTGCGGCAGCTCCACCCACCTAGAGCATGGTGTCCCCTTAATCCACAGAGATCCACGCAACCATGCAGGCAGACAAGAGGCTGAGGCAGAGGACAAAGGACATATCTGTGCTGTCCTGCCTTCTATCAGGTCAGCTGACGCTGCCCTTTTGGGAGCCCAGCAAGATATCCGACCAGTCAGGAAGGTGGGTGCGGTTTCAGTTGCTGCTCTAATGCTCGTCAGCATTTCCTGTGAATGCCGTGTCCACACTCAGTAGTATCCACATGGGCTCTTCCAAGCTGTGACTCTAACAGAGCATTTGGTGAAAGTGTTGCACGGCCCAGTAATTAAATTCATCTCAGCCTCCTTCTTAAGGCCAGTGAGGTCTGTCAGACCTGGGGGTTTTGTAGACTGCAGAGTCATCTTTCAAAATGCATTGCAACTTGTACTTCCTCAAATCTGGGGAGCAATCGGCCACAAGTAGAAAGTCTATGCTTTTAATACCCATTTACTCTTCACCTGCTGAGGGCAGTGAGGGCCCAGGTGGGTGGGCTTGGCTGCTGGACACTGGGACCACTACACAATGCACTGAGGAAGATGGGACTCCTACAGTCTCAGCTACTCCCCTCTGCTCTCATTCTGTGCACACGCCTACAGCCACATGCAGGCCTTTGGGATTTTAAAATCCCTTAAGAAGTTCTCTACTCTAAAAAAGAGAAACCAGTCTCTCTCTTTATCTCTCTCATTCTCTCTCACTAAGAATTATTCATAACTGATTCCTCAATAAAATTTGCAAATTGTTTTCCTATTGATTTCTGATATATACCATTATCTTAACATAAGATTTTATTTTCCTTTTTTATTTAAATACTTTGAATATAGTACATAATATATTCACACGGTTT
This sequence comes from Otolemur garnettii, assembly GCF_000181295.1. Classification (NCBI taxonomy): domain Eukaryota; kingdom Metazoa; phylum Chordata; class Mammalia; order Primates; family Galagidae; genus Otolemur; species Otolemur garnettii. The sequence goes on along the minus strand of NW_003852397.1, from coordinate 10,136,064 downwards.
AAAAATAAAAAGTACAGAAACATGTAAATTTTCTTTCCTACCCTGGTCCTCTGACTCTTTCTTACCACCATGGCTAACCATATTCTTTCATTCTTTGTATTGTTATACAGTTTTAATGCATAGAAAATTGAATACTAATGCACACATGCATGCACATAATTTTTAAGGTTAAATAAGACGATCCATTCATTCACTCACTTAGTCATTCAACAAACGGTGGCATCATGATGTGGTGGCTAACAGCATGGACTCTGAAGGATTCAGGTTTGGATTCTGGCCCTGTCCTCTGCTAGTTGTGTAAATCCAGCCATGGTACTTACCCTCTCTTTGCCTTCATTTACTCATAGCAAAATGGGGATAAAAATACCTACTTCAGGTGTGTGAGAATAAACTGCAAACACATATGTAAAGCACTAACTGCAGTGATTACCACATAATTAGCCTCCAGTACTATGACTAAACATTTACGGGCACTTACTGTATGCTACACACTTCTGATTTATATGTCACAATCTTTACCCTTAAGGAACTTGCAAAATCATTTGGATGGACTACATCAAAATAAAAAACAGATTATTAGAAAAGAAAACAAAAAGGCAAGCCAGAGTGGGAGAAAATGTTTTCAAAACATATCTGACAAAGGACTTGTAATCAGAATGGAAAGCAAACTGTTATAGCTTACTTAAGACAAAGAAAAATTGGTAAAAATGCTTAAATAAGTATTTTATCAAAGGAGATATGTATATGGTTAATAAACACTTAACAGACGTAGTCCATAGGGAAGTGCTAATTAATATTTTGATACACCACAATGATGTGCCAGTACACACCTGCTAGTCCAGCTAATATTAAAGACTGACAATACCAAATGTTAGTTGTAGATGCAGAGCAACTGGAAGGTTCATATGTTGCTGGTGAAAACACTCTGGCATTTTCATTTGACCCAGCATTCCCACTGCCAGGTATATACCGTAGAAAAATGAAAACATATGTTTATATAAAGATTCATATGTAAATGTTCATACAGCAGTGTTCATAGAAAGAAAAATGGAAACAACCCAAATGTCTTTTCACTGGTAAATCAATGTATTGTGATATATCTTTTAAAAAAGGAACAAATGATACAAATAACAACTTGGATGAACTTGAAACATTATGCTAATTGAAAGAAACCATATAAAAATGCTTATGTATGGCTCAGCGCCTGTGGCTCAAGTGGCTAAGGCGCCAGCTACATACACCTGAGCTGGTGGGTTCTAATCCAGCCCAGGCCCACCAAACAACAATGATGGCTGCAACCAAAAAGTAGCTGGGCGTTGTGGCAGGTGCCTGTGGTCCCAGCTACTTGGGAGGCGGAGGCAGGAGACTTGCTTGAGCCCAGGAGTTGGAAGTTGCTGTGATCTGTGATGCCACAGCCTCTACCCAGGGGGACAGCTTGAGGCTCTGTCTCAAAAAACAAACAAACAAAAAAATGCTTATGTAACCTGTGATTCCACTTATATGACATCCCAGAAAAGAAATAAAAAACTTGGGTGGCATGATGGCTCATGCCTATAAATCTTAGCACTCTGGAGAGCTGAAGCAGGAGGATTGCTTAAGGTGAGGAGTTTGAGACCAGCCTGAGAAAGAGTGAGACCTTGTTCCTACTAAAAATAGAAAAATTAACTGGGCATGGTGGTGTGCACTTGTAGTCCTAGCTACTCAGGGGACTGAGGCAAGAGGATTGTTTGAGTTCAGGAGTTTGAGGTTGCTATCATCTAGGCTGAGGCCACAGCAATTTAGCCTGGGTGACAGAGAGGACTGTCTCAAAAAAAAAAAAAAGAAAGAAAGAAAGAAAAGATAAAAGGAAGGAAGGAAGGAAGGAAGGGATTATAGCAACAATAAGAAAAATCTGCTGTCTTTTGCCAGAATTTAGAGGTGGACGGCAAAGAGGCATGAGGAAACATTTTGGGGATGACAAAAATATCTACATCTTGATTGTGATATTAATGACATGACTGCATACAATTATCAAAATTCATTAGCTAAACACTTAAAATGGGTGAATTTTCTTATGTATAAATTATACCTCAATAAAACTGGGGGTAGTAAAATAGTTTTAAAGTAGATATAAGAAGAGTTAGCATTATGATAATTGAGAAGGTTGGCTCAGATGATTCTAAAAGTTCTTTTTTCTTTTTCTTTTTTTTGAGACAGAGTCTCACCACTATGTCACCCTCCGTAGATTGCCATGGCATCACAACCTCAAACTCTTGGACTTAAGAGATTCACTTGCCTCCACCTCCCAAGTAGCTGGGACTACAGGCACCCGCCACAATGCCCGGCTATTTTTGTTGTTGTTGTTCTTGTAGTTGTCATTATTGTTTAGCAGGCCTGGGCCAGGTTAGAGCCCACCAGCCCCAGTGTATGTGGCCGGCATCCTAACCACATACATAAACTTCGAGTACAGGCGTGAAGCCAGTTCTAGAAGTTCTTACTGAGGAAGTAACATAGGCGAGCTTATCTTAAAAGATGAGCACATTTGGGGTGTGGATTGTTTGTGTGAGAGTGGCGCTGGGCAAATATTCCATATGGTGGGAACAGTGTGATTCATGGAGACGGGACAATGGGGAATATTGAGGGAACGCCTCACTCAGACCCCGGTTAGCTTCAAATTCAAGTTGCACGTTTTAGGGTGTGGAGGAAGAAACAGGCTGGACATAGACAGGAGCCCCAAATCTTACAGAACTTTGAATGAAAGGTAAAGACAGTGTATTTGATTTGGCAAAAATCAACAATAACAACAAACAAAAAACACCTTAAAGCTTTATGAGCAGCAGCAATAGAAGAAACATGGGTTACAATAAATAGATCTGTGCTTTGGATTAGGAGTCAGCTAGCTATGGTTTATGAGTCAAATCCAGTCTTCTGCCTGTTGTTGTAAATAAAGTTTTATTAGAACAAAATAAATATTCATTCTTTTACATAATCTCCATGGTTGCTTTTACTGTGTGACCCATCACAAAAAGTATTTTCTGGTCCCCTCATTAGATGAATCAGATTCTTTGGAAAATGGAACACTTTTTTTCTCCTCCAAACTGCTTGAGTGAACAGAGAACTCATATGTTTTCATCAAAATTCTTTTATAACTTTCTTTAATATACATGTAGCAGCTTATGGCCTGAAAAATGGGCACAATTTGCCATAATGTTGGTAGTATGTAGGTCATTATAAAAGTCTTTTTGAGGTATACAAAGATAAAAAAAGAATGTAAAATCTATCCAGGCAGAAACAAATGAAGCCCTCCCACCACCACCACCAAGCCAAGCTAACTGAAACTTGCATGGGTGAATCAGAAAGGATGCTGTAAGGACACAGTCAGCTGTCTTCCTTGGAAGTGAAATAATGGATCATAACACAGTTTGTCTCAAATGACCCACATATTACACTGTATGTATTCTTTTGTAATAAGCATTTTTTTGCCCAATAGTATGTTTGTGAGATTCATCTATGCTGATGCATTTAACTGTAGTTTGTTAATTTTCATTGTATCATGGTACTCCACTCCAAAGGTATACCATGATTTCTTTATCCATACTACTGGTACATAAAATATAAATAATATTACAAAGCACATTCTTACACATGTAGTCTCATGCACTTATATGGGCATGCCTTTAGTTTACACACTTAGGATTGGAATCACTAGTTATAGATCATATAAAAATTCAAAAATATTAAGTGTCAAGACTTTTTTCGAAGTGATTTTTGTGAGTAGAATTGTATCTTTCAAAAAGATATGTTGATGTGTTAATCCCAGTACTTGTGGATGTGATCTTATTTGGAAATTGGGTCTTTGCAGATATAATCAAATTAAGATGAGATCATCCTAATTGGAGAGTCCTACATCCATTGACTAGTGACCTTATAAGGAAAGGATGATTTGGAACAGAGGAGAGTATGTCTCTATAAAGACAGAGGTGGAGGTGGGGATAAGGTGGTTACCTTGCTACAAGCCACAGGAAACAGGAAGGGATAAGGAAGGATTCTACCTTAGAGACTTGGAGGGAGCGTGGCCTTGCCAATACCTTAATATTGGACTTTTAGCCTCCAAAACTGTGAAACAGTAAATTTATGTTGTTTTAAGCCATTTGGCCTGTGGTAATTTGTTGTAGCAGTCCTGGAAATAGAAGTTGTACTGATTTCTATTCTCATTAGCATTTTATGAGTTACTTCTTTTCTTCTGCAATTCACCAAAAATTGGTATTATCAACTTTTTAATGGTTGTAATTAAGGTACTATATGATTGATCAGGAATAAAATATTCAACCAATGAAACATACAAGGGGACTAAAAAACAGATTGTCATATTTACAAACACTTGATTTATAATGAGAATATATTTCATAACAAAAAGAAAGTAGAGGCTGGACGCCTATGGCTTGAGTGGCTAAGGTGCCAGCCACAAACACCTGAGCTGGCGAGTTCAAATCCAGCCCGGGCCTACTAAACAACAATGATGGTTGCAACCCAAAAGTAGACAGGTGTTGTAGTGGGTGCCTGTGGTTCCAGCTACTTGGAAGGTGGAGGCAGGAGACTCACTTGAGCCCAGGAGTTGTAGGTTGCTGTGAGCTGTGATGCCACAGCACTCTACCCAGAGGGACAGCTTGAGGCTCTGTCTCAAAAATAAAATAAAATAAAATAAAAAAAGTAGATGGCTTTTCATTAAATGCCACTGAAACAATTCTATATCCTTATGAGAAGACATGTGACTGGACCCCAGTCTTACACCATATATGAAAATCAATTTCACATAGTTAAAAACCTAAACAAAAACCTAAACAAAAACCTAAACAAAAGTGTGAGTCTTTTAGAAAAAATATAAAAGAATATCTTCATAAATTGTAAGAAAAAATTAACAAATTTTACTTTAAAAGTAATAATTTCTGTGTTCTGTTTCCAACTAAGATGATACAATATGATATCAGATTTATCCTCTATTTTGAATCAATTAAAAAGTAGTCAAAACATAGGAAACAACAGCCCAGACTTCATAATATACCCATGCAACAAAACTCATATCCCCTAAACCCACTGAAATTTCAAAAAGTAAAAAAATAGGTAAGTGAAGAATAATAATATAAAAGCAAAAATAAGCAAGCTCATATTCTGAAAAAAATAAAATTGCTCGCCTCTCTCCCTAAGTCCTAACCAACCTGTGCCATTGCTCTCTTGTGACTCTGGGACTTTGCATAGTTCGATGCTCTGCGGGGCTGAATCCTTCTCATCCTTTCAGATCCCACTCAGGATGCTCCCCTGGAGCAGGACCCCCCCCCCTCCTCTGGGGGCAGGAGTGAAGCGTGGTTCCCGGATATTCTTTCTCCGGGCCGGGCTCCCCCTACCCAGTGAGCTAACGTCCTCATTTACTCATCAGCTACCTACGGGGTTCCAAGCACCCCAGAGGCAGATGAGGTCTACGTGGTTTCTGTGCCTTGTTATGACTTGTAGGAGTTTGAAAACTGTTGAAGACTAGGAGAGGAACGGAATGGCTCTTCTCCAGGGCACCAAACAAGACAGCAAAGTATAAAGAACTCCTGACACATAGTAGGTGCTCAGTGTTGCTCTTCTTTTCACTCTCAGTTCCTTCCAGTGCTCTCCTTTCAGGGACTTTTCTCGATTATCCCTTAATATGAAAGAGGAGTTCAGAGGAATTGCAGAGGGTGACCCTTTCCTGAAGGAAATGATGGGAATTGGATGCGAAGTGTATATCTTTGGAACAGTTCCAACTTGAATGAGTTTCAAGGGAATATAGTTAAATCAATGAGGACTTTTTATAGTGATAAACAATGACCTCACTTCCTTGGAACATTATGAGTAAATTAGCTTACACGTTAATTAGGTGATAATTACATTTTGGTGTAGTCTGAAACTCAATAAACACATTGAAAACTGATAATTGCAAATTATAACAATAATAGTGGATATCGAGGATTTGTTGTGATTATCATGGAGTCTATTCGGTCAGGAACAAGCAAGGGAAAATTTTAAAATCTAAATTCAGTTCTAGGGGAAATTAAACTTTTTTGAAATTACGTATAAATGAAGATTTGACAAAGTAGTAAACACAATTGTGGCCACTAGAGGGTGCTCATAGTTTAAAAAATGTTGGGAGCAAGTTTTTGAAATCAATAGTAATGACGTTGCCCTGAATTGATTTTGGAGGCTTCTTTACAGTATTAACGTGCCAGAGTTACGGGAAGCTACAAAAATTGCAAATGAATTTGAAGTGGTGTTAATTGTTCAAAAGAATAATCTGTGATCATACATCCTTAAATTTATGGATTTATTCTTTTCTCCCAGAACATAAAAGCATTTAAAAAGTACTTTTCTTGAAAAGCTACATTTCCCCCAAAAGTAAAATCTGTAGAATTATTTGTTTTCACTTATTTAAGGAATGGAAGAATTAGGATCATAATTTTATCATTACATATATTTCAGAGTAATATCAGCTTCTGGAATGTCTCCTAAATCTGCTCCCTTTAACCCAATTCCCACTTCCAGGCCTGTTTCAAGGGTTCATTGGCTCTTCCCTGGATTGTGAGGATAGGGGCTTCACTGTCCTCCCCGCTCTCACCAAACACCCCTGTTTAGTGTCTCCCAATTCAGTTGACTTTACACCTCCATCATTTTCAGACTACATGTTTCTGCTCAAGTTAACTTTCTGCTCAAAAACTTTTAATAGCTCCCTATTTCTATAAAAGAAGTCCACCAACCTCCATTTGGTATTCAAACAAATGTCCACTTGGTAGGCAAGGTCCAATTCAATTCTGTCTCCGATTCAGGCCCACCAGCATATGTTGCACTAATTTTTTTCTCCTCTCTTTTCTGCATTCTCATGGTAACTCTTTTTGTATGCTGACTTTGTGACATGTCTCCTGGCAGTTCTATTTCACAGTAGCTGTGAGCATGTCTTATATCACCTCCAAGACCAACTTCCTGAAAGGCATGGGTCCAAAGCCTTTTGGGCCATGTTTTTCAGCCCATGGAGCCCTGCCAGGTCAGAGGCAAGGACACTCTCCCCTCAATCCACCTGCCCCACTCGGAGTCAGGAGCCCCCACAGAGCTTCTCAGACTCCAAGTACTCGGTCTTTTTTTATCCCTTTCCTCCCATTTTGGAGCAAACTAGAGCTACTTTCTTTTTTTTCTCCCCACTTGGGAATTACTTTATTTTCTGGTTTCTTTATCAAAATCACTACCATAGCTCTTGATAGGAAAGATCAGGAAGAATCCTCTCCATCCTTCCCCCTATAGGGCAAAACAGTCTGACACTCCTACCCATGGCCTTCTGTGAACCGCTGGGACCTACACACAATACAGCTCAAAGGGGACAGGCCTCAACTGAAAGAAATGTGACTGTAAGACCAGAGGAGAGAAGGACACGAGAAGGAAGGGCAGGTGACAGGATGGTGACAAGTGCAGTGAGAAGGAATATTGGACCTGGCCAGTCTGTGGACAGCCCACAGGTAAGGCGAGATGTGGATGTGATCAGCTCCTGTGGGGGAAGGCCTGGAGCTAGTCTGTGTTTATTTATATAAACCAAATCTATGGTTTATTGATTGTCATCATTTCCTTTTTATGTGAGATTGGGGCTGGAGAAGTGTTGAGATTTTTCTCAGAAAGGGCAGCCCAGTTGGGTGGTGGCACTGGAGAGCCAGCTTTTTGTGGCCTGAATGGCTCTGTTGGGAGGAAATTGAAGGCCACATTAAGGTTTAGGGAGGGCAAGTACAAAGTTGTAAGCAGATGGGACCAAGAACAGCCACGCAAATAATGCCAGATGCTCTCCCTGCCTTTTCCCTCCTATCTCTGGGCGGAGTGTGAGTGCCCTATTCTTTCCTTGAGTCCAGTGTTTGAAGCCTGCATAGGGTTGTTAAAGGGTTGAGACAGGCAGGCGTTCTAACTGGAGAACCTGGGAGGATGGTGCTGGTGCGCCGCCGGGTAAAGCCAAGTTTGGAGGGATGTCAGTGCCAGGGGCCCGCTCTGGGTCCTTTTGTCCTTCTGCCCTTCTAAATATGTCTCTGAAGCACAGTGGAACATGCTCAGGGAAAATGTCTACTGACCTCATTCCAAGAAAACCAGTAACAACATCCAGTTGTCTGAGAGGATTGAAGACGGCATTGGGAGAAACAACAGTTAGAGGAAAAAGAGCGAGAACCACTCGTCACTCTTTCAGTCTTTTCAGTTAGGTCTTGGCATTTTGGATGAACAAAGGCAGGAGACGTCAGGAAGAAAAGCTGAGAATCAGGGAGAGGGCTGGTGGCCACAGCCAGAGCCAGCCGTGGAGAGAAACCCTGGGCTGGGGGATCCCTGTTCTCTTCTCCAATACTTTTTTGGGTTCTTCTTTCTGAAATAAGGCTCCAGGGACTCTCTGGGAGGACTTGGGTGACTCTGAAGCACCCCAGGTAACAACAATGGTAAATTTCACGCTTTGGGCAGCCTGTGGCTCCAAGGAGTGAGGCGCTGGCCCCATATACTGGAGGTGGCGGGTTCAAACCCCAGTCCTTACCAAAAAATCCTGCAAATTTCACCCTTGAAGTGGGGGGAGATGGGTGGTGCGGGAAGCGAGGGTTATGGAGGCTACAGAGACCTTCTCGTCAAACCCATTCCCAGGCTTTCTGACTCTCTAGGAATGGAGAGCCAGGGGATGCCTTGGCCAGTTTCCTGTAATTCAGTGGAGCCGCGGCCCCGGGAGTGATCACTCTGAGAAAACAAATGCTCCAGGGAGAAGGACACGAAGGAGGAAATGCCGGCGAGGGGACTCCACAGCCTCGGGAGGGAGGGATCTGTGCTGAGCTCACAGGCAGAGCGCTTGGAGCAGGAAGTTAGTAAAGCAAACAGGATCTGAGCGGGGTGGGTGTTTTGGAGGGGAGAGAGGGAGGAGGAGGGAGAGGGAGGAGGAGGGAGAGGGAGGAGGAGGGAGAGGGAGTGGTGTGAACCTGCAGCTATGCCAGGGCCTCCCAGATCCCTGGGATGTCCCGCCTGAGCACACGAGGAGCAGCCCTCCCTGCTCATTCGCCTTTGGGAAGTAAGGCTCTCTGGCTAAATTTAGATCAGCATAATTAAAAAATTAATCACCCTCTCATCACAAGATCAACATCAAGGGTTGCCTTCCCGGGGAGCTGCCTGAGGAGTGCAGGGCTTCCTGAGAGAATGTTTGTGATCTGCACAGAATATTTTTGCTCATTCTGAGATGTGTTTAGTGGGTATCCACTTTTATGAAAATGCCACAACCTGAGAAGATTACACTCTGATTTTTTCAAAGTAACTTCTTTGGTACCCTTCTAGTCTGTGAACTTTCATAGCAAATCTGCAAGATATCATGTTGGCTGAACAATGGATAACCAGAACCTTCTCATGGAATGTTTTGAGATGATCTTGTAACTTGGTGTTTGGTACCGAGACATTACTGAGTCTAGGTATTAAAAAGAAAGAAGATAAAGTACACTGATCAAGAAGCCACAAAGTTATCTAGCTCATAGACTTTCAAGAAAAAGCAACTTTCTCTCTCTCTCTCTCTTTTTTTCCTTTCTTGGTACTTTTTCTTTTTTAACTTTTTTTTCCCTCGTAGGTAATATTTTTCACTGTTCCACTAAAAGGTGACACCTTTCTTTGGATTTAATTCACTTTCTGTTTTTATTTTCCAGAGCCCCAGTTTAGGCAAAATTCATCAACCAAAAAAATGAGATTAAAAGAAAGGTCAAAAGCACTGATAACAGCAACAGCAACAAAAAGCCTCTTCCAAGGACTTTAAAGTGGATTCAGCTTCTCTTACCAGATAACTACTACCTTCTCCAGAGGGACCCTAACAAGTCACACCAGCTTTTTTCAGGGCAAGGGGGGTGGTCTCTGTGGCCCTAGAAGGAATGTGGGAACACCTTAATACAACAATGGGCCTGGGGTCGGAGCAAAGGGCAGCTTGCCAAGTTCAACAAGGCAATTTTATATCCCAGGGAATTTACGGGCTGCTTCCGGGTCTGAATAAGATGCAGCACAAAGACCTCTCTGCAGGCCGTCCACAGAGTCCACGGTCAGGGCCGCACTTGGGGGGCCTGTCTTGACATTTCCTTTATACTTTTTCTTTTCTATTGGATACTTTAACTTGAATTTCTTTTCTGGAAACAATCAACTGGCAAGGATTAGTCCTAGATATCACTGGGGAGTCACCTAACACAGCTGGGTTCTTAACCTTGGTGGAAATGTGTCTTTTAAATGTAGTGTCATGAAATAATTCATGGGGAATCCAGTGGCCTATCTGTGGTCCTGTGTTGTACAGCTTGTTGGTCAAGGTAGTGCTTTTTCAAAGTGATAGAAGTTACAACTGATATTTAAGATAATTGAAATTCTATCACTTATAATGAATATAGATAGATAAGATACCATGTTTCCCCCAAAATAAGACCTACCCCTCAAATAAGCCCTAGCAGGATTTCTATGCTTTTGTTAAATATAAGCCCTACCCCATAATAAGGCCTAGTGATGGGGGTGGCTATGTAGCGTATCTGTATAGCCACGACATGCATTTTGGTGCAGAGTGGTACGGAAGACTGGAATACCTTTTATCTGCCACAGCTCCTTTCTCTGAGCCATTGGCACTTGTGTGGGGGTGCATGTGGTAACCACTATCGCAGGCATCCTATTGAGCACGTGTGAACGGCTAGGGGAAAGGAGTTCACGCATCACTAGCACCAGCCCCACCAACAAGGTCAGCTCCCCCGTCAGGTTCCAGAAGAAGATGACTTAACCATATTTGAATAAATGTAGATTGTTGTATTATACTTAATAAAAATAAGACATTACCTGAAAATAAGTCCTAGTGTGTCTTCTTGAGAAAAAATAAATATAAGACAGTGTCTTATTTTCGGGGAAACATGGTAGCTATTTAAGACAGCTACGTAACAGCAAGGCAGTGGCTTATGTTGCCCAGGCAGGTTTCAAACTCCTGTCTCCAAGTGATCCTTCCACCTCATCCTGCCAAAGTACTGGGACTATAGTCATGAGCCCTTGAGCCCTGGGCTATACAGTTTTAATGTGTCACATGTGACTGTATTTCCCTCTTTTAAATGCCTCTGTTCACCTTCATCAAAGTCTCATAACATGTTCATTTAAGTTACCTAAATTCAACTGTTTGGAAAAAGAGCTGGTAATTATGTTTTCTAGTCTGCTCAAAGGCAAATGATCTGTACGGGAACTGACTCTTCATTTGGTGTTCAGTCAACAGCAATATGTTCTAATGTTGGAGGGAAAAACAGCTGTTTAGAAATTGTACCATGGCCTCCAGTATAGTACCTTCTGAAGGGAACTTTGAGATTAATTTTGACTCTGCATGATTATATTATACATCCATAAGAAGTGATTCTACATGTGTACGTGGTAATGCTTCAGGTCTATTCTGAGGACAGACAGCAGGTATTTAGTATTATTAGGACATCTTGGATGTGCCTCCAGAAAGTCCACTGGTGTGAGGGTCCCCTGAGTGCTCTGGGAAAGATACTTGTTAACTTACGGAAGGGGCCAAAGGCTCCTCTCTCCATCCTCTGAACTTGGGGAAGAGGTAGCATCATCCTACCCTTAGATCATAGGAATATTGCTGTGATTATTCAGGTAAAAGGACGTTCTCCTGGCTACTTTCGTAGCATTACGTTTCTAACCTATTCTGAAGATTCACTGGTGAATATGGAAAGGTATATGCATAAGGTTATTAGTTTATCAGAAACAACTTGAATGCCCATGAATGGGGACCCCTCTGCGATAGCACACTCACATAATGACGTATTATACTGCTATAAAAGAAATGAAGAATAATATCTCTTATGTACAAGGATAGGAAGATCTCCAGAATTATTGTTAATAAATTTTAAAATGTGACCACTGTAACTCAAAACAAAAGGAAAAACATGAACTTAACTATGTAACTCTACACTGAGTTGATGGCACATATCCTCAGGGAGGAAATATTTCAAGTGACTTTAAAACATGGAAATCAACTGTGGATCCCAAGTGGGATATACCCTTAGAACAAAAGGAACTAAAAAAAAAAAGCCCACAAAAACCAAAAACCAAAACATCACATGTTTCCAGTAACTATATATATTGTCATTGAAAACTTGCTATTTTTACTCTGAGACTATTGTATATATTTCCTGGGATGAAATAAGTAATTACGTACATGTTGTTGGGAATCAGGATTTTAGATTGAAGGGAGGATATGTTAGATGAATGAGATCAAATACAAGCATTATAGTTCTGAATTAGGATTCAAAGTGGAACACTGGTATAAATGTGATATATTATCTATCCATCTGTTTGTTCATCTATCTCTAATCTCCTAGCTTTGTTTCCCAAAAAGGCCCAGAAACAATGAGCAGCCCTAACACAGAGAGTATGATCTCCTAAGGGTCAGGGTATCTTAGAGAAATGTAGGCTTTAGGTCTGCATCAAAAAATATACATGATGGGCTCAGTGCCTGTAGCTCAGGGGCCAGGGTGCCAGCGACATACACTGGAGCTGGCGGGTTTGAACCCAGCCTGGGCCTGCCAAACAACAATGACAGCTGCAACCAAAAAAGGGCCAGAGGTTGTGGCAGGCATCTGTAGTCCCAGCTACTGGGGAGACCGAGGCAAGAGAATCACTTAGGCCCAAGAGTTTGAGTTTGAGGTTGCTGTGAGCTGTGACACCACGGCACTCTACTGAGGGAGACATAGTGAGACTCTGCCTCAAAAAAACTCTTCTCTCTCTCTCTCTACACACACACACACACACACACACACACACACGATGGGCCTAGCTTTGTGTCTCACACATGTAATCCTAGCACTCTGGGAGGCTGAGATGGATAGATTACTTGAGCTCAGGAGTTCAAGACCAGCCCGAGCAAGAGGGAGACCCCTGCCTCTACTGAAAGTAGAAAGACTAGCCAGGCATTGTGGTGGGCACTTGTAGTCCCAGCAACTCGGGTGGCTGAGGCAAGAGGATCACTCAAACGCAGGGGTTTGAGGTTGCTATGAGCTGATGATGCCACGGCACTCTACACAGGATGACAGAGACTGTCTCAACATGAATGAACAAACAAAACAAAGTCAATAAATAAACAAATAAATAAAAATTTAAAAAATAAACACACATGATGAACCTTTAGTCTCTGGTTCTGCCTGAAAACAAGAGCACTTTAGGACAGCCGTGATTGTATTAGAAAGACCCAGGAGCCGACTTGCAGGGGCTCCCAGTAGAACTTCAGAAATAATGACTGCACCGAGTTGAAGAGCATCGACTATAGTTATGTTTAGGAGTTTATAATGAGTTTATCAGGAAAGAAGTTGCCTAGAAAGCGACGGATATGAGAGTGGCAGTGACGAAGCCTAGGCCATCACAGCCACAGGCCAGCGGATCGGGCCTGACCCCAGCAGGGCAGCAGCAGCAGGTGGTGGCCCTCACTAGGACACTCAGCTCCACCTGCCACCTTCTGACATTATGACCATGTGGAAATTATACGTGTTGACATCAAAGAAATTGAAGTCTGTTAGGCTGAGAATCTCTTATTATTGTAGAAAAATCTAATCCATTTTATTAGATGCCAAAATGTTTTTCTGCTCCTTTATTTCAAGTACAACATTTATCTGACAGTGAAGCTCCTCTGCAGCCTCCTCTCTGGGATCCGTCTCCGTGAAAGCGTTTTCTCTCACCATTTAAACTCTCCACAGTCCGCCAATAATTCCTCTTCACTCCTGCACAAGAGCTAAGTAAGTGGCTCGGCTCAGTTTGGCCTTAAATTGTCTGTAGATTCTATCAGGTCCTTCTGCAGGGGAGCGTCTGGGCGGTGACTGGAACTAAGCTTGCTTGGCTTGTGAGGCCTGATGTTTTTCCTAACGGAGGTGCTATGATTGAATTTTATATATTTTTATGACTGCAGGCTTATTTCCTGGTTTTTCAGGTTTAAAAAAACAATTTGAAATAATAAACTTCCTTGTTTTCTTTTGATTGAATCTATGGTGGTAATAAAAAAATAAAGAACAGCGGTGCAGAGAGGTTAACAATGGCTCCATAACTCAATCAACTTTGGGTAACAGCAAAGGCCTAAAGCATCAGAAAATGAAAATCTTCCTGGGAGCAGACACTTTGGTAAGCCTCAGCCCAACCCTCGCAGTAGCCAGGATGCTTCATATTTAGAAGAGAGAAGTGATCTACAGAGTTTTAAGCCAGGAGACCTAGGAGCTGGGAAAAGCAATTTGGTAGAATTTCTTTTTAGCTACCTGGTGTTGATAAATTTATTATTTCAAATTTTTTTTAAACCTGAAAAACCAGGAAATAAGCCTAGTCATAAAACATACGTTTATATCCTATGTTGATAAATCTGAAACCATTTCTTCCTCTTCTTTCCAGGGTATACCTTTTTATACCCCTCAATAAAAGGTAAACTCTTCAACAACTGGCTTCCCTCAGACCAAAAGCAGAAGGGAGTTGAACATCGACTAAAGGAAAGTACATCTTGATTTCTTTTTTTTTTGAGACAGAGCCTCAAGCTATCCCCCTGGGTAGAGTGCCGTGGCATCACAGCTCACAGCAACCTCCAACTCCTGGGCTCAAGCAAGTCTTCTGCCTCAGCCTCCCTAGTAGCTGGGACCATAGGTGCCCATCACAACACCAGCTTTTTTTTTTTTTTTTTTTGGTTGCAGCCGTCATTGTTGTTTTGGTGGGCCCGGGCTGGATTTGAACCCGCCACCTTAGGTGTATGTGGCTGGCACCTTAGCCACTTGAGCCACAGGCGCCGAGCCAGTACGTCGATTTCTTACATGTTTTATATCATTATGAATGTTTTGAGATGCACAAAAATGAAGCAACATGAAATCCCTGCAGATGGAAACAAATGAAGCCCTCCTAGCAACACAGACAAGCTCAGCAAGTTGCTGCTTGCACAGGGGACTCAGAAAAGACGCTGCTATCTGTGTTTCTTGGAAGTGAAACAATGAACCGTAACACAGAGCCTGTCTCAAAACGTTCATAGTAACCTGCGTATAGGAAGATGTGAAGTGAATACAAACAAACACTTCCGTTATTTGATATGAGTACTCAATTCAATCTTCATCTAGTGGAGCCCTTTATGTTATACTGACACCTGAATCTCAGAAACCAGGTTTTGAAATGTCGTTCTGCCTTGCATGTTGGATTCTGTGAAAGGTGTTTGGAAACTGAAATTGGGCCCATTTCCCCACTAGACTGCCTGGTTATGAGAGGTCTTCTGAAACGGAGCAGGGCTAACTTCCGATGCTTACAAATGGCTTGTGTTTACTCATGGGCTCAGGAGATGGCCAAAATGGTTGTACCCTGGAAAGCTTTGTAAAGTAGATGATTTGTGAGAAATGTTTGAAGAAGACAAAGACAGACAGGTAAAGAAGAGAGGCCAGGGAAAGTTTAGTAGAGGGGGAATTGCCAGAATAGTGTCAAGTGGTGTGGAGGGGTAATAGAATTTACTGGCTATAACGGAAACATCCAATCTGGGTTGTTAGGATAAAGGCGTGCTGTGGAAGTGGTAATTGGTACTTAGCCTTGAACTCATGACTGAGATCTCTCGTTTAAGCCATGGAAAATTGGCAGCTTGGATGTGTTGAATGACTGAGTGGTAGCCATTAATAAATTTCTGAGTGAGAATGATATCATTTAAAAAAGATATGAGACAGTCCCTTCTTGCTTTCTATCAGGGCATTTGGAGGAAGGGAGTCCAGAGAAGGTTAAGGAATCTGCACTGGGGCCCACAGGGCCTGGCCTTGAGTCGGGTAGTAGCGAGGGAAGGGTTACAAGTGTCACATGTAAAGAAACGAAGTATTGTGAGAGAACAGCTCCAGGGCTAGAGATGAGGCAAAAGAAATATTTTGGTTGAAGAAAAACTCAAGATAAAACGTTGGGAAAATGTAAAGAAAGTAATGCCAGGGGTAGCAATGGAGAAAGTGAGAGGAGAGAGGGGTTGCTGAATGACTGCTGGGGGTAGAGTAGGGTGTGTAACAACCATCTTCAAGGTAAAGGTTAGCAGAAAGTTGCTGTGTGTAAAACATTTTGTAGATGTCTTAAGTTTTATGTTGTATAAGACTTTTCAGAAGGATGATCACTTTGGTGTTTGCCTTACTGATGACAGTTTGGCATCCAGATGTGTCTGGTAGCAGTTGGTGGCTTCTTCCAGAGTATCAGTCCCTTGGCCTTGACCCCCGACACTTGGAGAATTGCAAGGAGTGCAGCACGAGGGCACAAAGGCCCATCTACAAAGTAGGCACATCTACAAAGATGAAACTGGGAAAGCAGCGGATTAAAACACATGGAGCGTGTCAAGACTGTTAGATTTTATTCTAAGTAATGAAAAAACACTGATGCTTTTTTGATCCAGGGAAGGAATGACATGGTCAAATGTACATGTTAGAAAAACCCAACCGGCCGCAGGAAGGATGACAGAAAGAAGGGGAGGACACCCTACAGAGGAGAACACCACCCGGAAAGGAGTTATTTAAAGAAGAGCCAGAAATCCTATTTCCTATTAGAAAGTATTAGTTAAGAGATGCCAAGATTAAGATAACTAAACAACATGGGGGAGAGATTCCCATGATCTTCTGACTTAATGCCAAGACGTCCATCTATTGTAGAGCTAGTATACTGAGGGCCTTCAAACAACCATAGGTTAATTTGCTGCAGAAATTATGATGATGAAGACCAGAAAGGACAGGAGTGACTAGAACTTTACTTACATGGAGAAGAGATGAACAGTATTATGGTTAAGATACGCATTGTGGAAACTGCATGTATCAGTCAGAGTTCATCCAGAGAGGTAGAGCTAGTGGGATGTGTATGTACATACAGGGGGATTTACTTACACAACAAAGACTGCCTAAGCAAGTCCAAAGTCCATGGGGCAGGCAATTGGGAAGGAAGGGTCTCGAGCCAGCTAGGACCTAGGAGCTTCAGCTGAAACTTGGGGTCTCTGAGCTTTAAAGGGCTTCAGCTTAGTAAATCAGGCCCAACCAGAGTGATGCCCACTTCTGATGAACTCAAAACTAGCTCATCTGAGCCTTTAGTTACATCTGCATAATCCCGGCAACAGCAGCACCTAGATTAGGTTTGACTGAGTAACTGGGAGAAGGTGCTGTGGCTATGCCACAAAATGCCCTCCCTCCATCCTCCGGCTCTGAGGACAGAATTTCCCTAAAGTCCACCCTATCCTGAAACATACTAGGCAGGGAATTCTGGGAATGCAGTTCAGACTAGCCAAGTGGATGCATTACAAGGCATTATGCCAATTTAAGATAGTTTTTCTGGTGGGGGATATAATTCTTAAGACTGTGACGTATGGAAATACAAATTATACCCTCTCTCATTACAATAATCATAAAGTTTAGCTTTCTCTATGAAGTACCATGTATTATAGTGCCATGTATTATTTTACTACTATTAGATGAGAATGTCTTATTTCAAAAAATATTCACATTTTAAGATTTTTGTATTGAATAATACACAATCTCATTCAACAAAGCAGAATAAATATAATTGAAATAAAGGATATTTATAAGACTTAACTTAAAACCAGGACATCTGTTCTTTCTCTACTCATGGAGACGGACCCATTTCTCTCTTGGAATTTTAAATTAAAAAAAAGTTTTTTTCTAAGAAAAGGTCGAAAGACCTCTGTTTACATCCATGACTTAGCGTCTAATTACCTTAGTCTCCTTGGCCACATCACTTACCCCATATCTGAATTTCTCATGGTGAGATGAGGTGGCTGCCTAGATGCAAGCCAAGGCTTTCTGAGACGTCAGAGTCTATTGGCATCGTTCATAAAACAAATGGTAAATAATTTCTTAAAAACTGTCTTTTTGGTGTTATTGACTACATACACAGAAATCTACTCAATGATCCAGTATCTCCTCTAAAATTAAGAACACTTTCTATTGTTTATTATGTTCCTGACTTTCTAGATATTTCCATTTTGTCGTGGACCATCAACCTCCTACAAGTTAACCTTGGGAAGGTTTCAGAATGCTTCAGCCTTCCCTAGATGGGAAATACAAACTGCAGTGAGTTCCCTATATCAGGACTGAGCTGACAGTTATCATGCATCATAAAGACCTTAGAATTTGAGAAACACATCATGGCTGTTCCTGAGTTCTAAATGGCTATACCTCACAGATCAGATCATTGATTCAAAGCTGGACTTAAGGAACATTTACTCTGTTTCCTGTGGTCTAGTTCCGGATTGATCCTTTCCTGGTTTGCTTCAGGATCTTGGCAATACAAATCCATCAGCATTATTCCCCTGCAGTGAATGTAGACATTGGGAAGGAACTTCATCTGGTTCACTTGAACTAATTTTTCCCCCTAGGAGCCAATTCATCAAGGGTATGATCCTTGACATGTTCCTGGGACAAGCCCCCGGACAGGTGTTGGTGAGAACAATTCGAAGACCTGAGTATCCGGGGAGAAAATTATGTCAAAGTGTTGCCTTCACTGTGGATGAGAAGAAATGCTATGAATGAGAATAGTGGCTGTGTGTCATTCTTTTCAACATTAGTCCGTTTTTAAAAACAAAATGAATATATAAAACTAGGTCAGATGATGTATTAAAACCCTCAAAAGACTAAGAGGATGTAACTAAAGGGTGAGAAATCATGAGATTGCTGAAAGAAACGTGAGGAGAGAAGAAAGGAAGGAGGAAAGAGGAGACGAAAGCAGCAAGGATGCGTCTGACGCACCAGGCCACTGGGTAGGTCCCTGAAGTGCTGCCTCAAATGGGACTTTTTATTGAAGAGTTGGAAATATAATAAATGGTCTTTAATTTACCTTTTTAAAGTAATTAATTCATTCAACAAGTATATATATATACTGCACATATAATATTATGCACTATATATACTAAATATGTAGTAGATAAAACAAGTAGATATAGTATGTATATGTTTCATGTGTGTGTATTCAGAGACAAGGTCTTACTGTCACCCAGGCTAGAGTGCATTGGTGTCATCATAGCTCATTGCAGCCTCAAACTCCTGGGCTCAAGTGACCCTCCTGGCTCAACTTCCTGAAAAGGTAGGACTAAAAGCATGCACCACAACACCTGCTAATTTTTCTGTCTTTTCTTTCTTTTTCTTTCTTCTTTTTTCTTTTTCTTTTTTTTTTTTTTTTTTTTGTAGAGATGAAGTCTTGCTATGTTGCCCAGGCTGGTTTTAAACTCCTGACCTCAAGTGATCCTCCCACTTTTGCCTCCCAAACTGCTGGGATTACAGGCACCAACCACCATGCCAGGCCAACATTTCATTTGTGATAACATGAAGAATGATGTTCTCAAAAAAAATTAAGTAAAGAGAAAGAAAGAAAGAAAAGAAAACCTGTGAAATCATAACTGTTTAATTTAGGAAGAAAATAAACAAGTGTTTTCCCAGCCAAACTGAACGTGTGATGTCCATGAAGACATGAAAACACTGTGTGGACTGAGATCGTAGATTCGAGACAAGCAATACTAACTTACGAGTGGAAAACTGGGACTGTGAATGGTCACACTGCAGGTTCTGTAAGTGCTCTCACATGGTGCACTCACAGACCATTCGTTTAGTAACAGTATTTATGTCACGTGATTCCACAAACACAGACTTTATGAAGAACTGTGATTTATGAGACAGTGTCTACCCAATAACAAATATCCTATTGGAAAGTTTCAGTTATAATGGATTTTGATGTTTTTGAACATTTGGATTTTTGGTGTTGCATGCATTCACCAAATATTTCTTGGATATATAGGATGACCCAGGAAGTGGTAAGGAAGCTCAGAAAACAAGAAACAAAATAGATAAAATTCTCACTGTCTTATATTCTAATGGTAAAAGTCAAGACAGTAAACATAATAAATGAGAACTATGGGTTACAGAATAAATAAAACAGAAGGGGGCGCTGGAGAGCACAGCATCCTGGGGGGAGGCACATGGTAAAGGGCTCAGTGGGAAGAGAGGGAAGCAGCAGCAAGGTACACAGATGTTAGGGGTGGGGATTCCACCAGGCAGGGCCCGGTGTCCTGAAGGGAGGACACAGCTGGGGCTTCAGGCAGCACTAGCTGTCCCACCACCACGTACTTTTATGTTAAACAGGACTTCTTCCCTCAAACCTCGTACACCAACCTCTGCTAGCTTCACACTTTCTCTTGCGGCTTCCTCACCTCCCTCAGCCTTCACAGAATTGAACGGAGTTAGGGCCTTGCTCTAGTTTAGGCTTCGGCTTAAGGGAATGTGCTGGCCGGTTTGATCTATCCAGGCCCCTGAAACTTTCTCCTTATCAGCAATAAGTCTGTTTTGCTTTCTTATTACTTGTGTGTTCACTGGACTAGTGCTTTTAATTTCTTTTTTTCTTTTTATTTTTTTTTAATTTTTTAAAATTAAATGATAACTGTATACATTAATGCAAACATGGGGTACAGTGTAGTATTTTCATATACATTTTGAAATACTTTCATCAAGCTGGTTCACATAAATTTCATGTCATTTGCATAGTCATTGTGTCAAAACATTTATATTCTAGTTCTAGAAAAGTTCACTTGTACCCTTGTTAGACAGATATATAGGTGATCTTACTGGTCACCTTCCCACCACCCAGCCGCCCTTTTCCCCTCCCCTTTCCCACCCCCTCCCCATATTCTTGGGCTAGAATTAAGTTGTATCTTTCATTTGAGAGCTATAAATTAGTTTCATAAAAGGGCTGTGTACATTGGATACTTTTTCTTCCATTCCTGTGATATGGATCAATAAACTGTGGTATATGTTCTTCTTAGCAAAGTGCTTTTAATTTCTTTCAAGAACTTTCTCTTTAGTTCTCAACTTGGCTAACTGGTACAAGAGGTCTAGCTTTGGTCCATTTTAGCTTTTGATATGTCAACTTACCAAGCTTGTTTTTTAAATTAAATCATAGCTGTATTCATTAATGCATGTATGGAGTACAATGTGCTGGTTTATACACACAATTTGGAATGCTTACATCAAACTGGTTAACATAGACTTCACCTCACTTTCTTAATTATTGTGTTAAGACATTTATACTCTACACGTAATAGATTTGACATGTACCCTTGCAATATACATCATAGGTGTGGTGCCAACGATTACCCTCTCTCCACCCATCCTTCCCCCTCCCCAACTTACTAAGCTTTTGATTTAAAGTGAGAATTGCGAGATTCTTCCTTTCACTTGGACAGTTGGAGACCATTGTAGGGTTACTAATTGGCCTAATTTTAATATTTTTGCATCTCAGGGAATAAGGAGGCTTGAGGAGAGGGATAGAGACTGAAAAAGTTAGCACAGCAGTCAGAACACATTGAACCTTCATCGATTCAGTTGTCCATCTTACGGGGCACGGTTTAAACAATTACAATATCTTTGACAATTATCTTTGAATAATAATGTCAAAGATCATGGATTACAGATCACCACAGTAGATGAAATAGTAATGAAAAATTAGAAATATTGCAAGAATTATCAAAATGTGACACAGAGACATGAAGTAAGCACATCTGTCGCAAAAATGGTGCCAACAGATTTGCTCAACATAGGTTTGCCACAAACTTCCAGGTCATAAGAAACACTAATTTGCAAAGCCCAATAAAACAAAGTTTGCCTGTACACGTACACACACACACTTCACTTTTCTGTACCTTAGCTTTACTTTTAACAATATACTTTAGATGTTGTTCCTTTTTTAAACTATCTAAATCATTCCATTTTATTGCAGTGCCACAGTAAAGTTTGTTAAACAGTCACCTAAAGATGATGTTTACTTAAGTTTTTTCCATCTATAAAAATGACGCTGTAATGGACTAGCTTTGCATCCACATTACTTTGTACATGAATTGAAAATGTGATCAACAGGCTCGGGGCTCATAGCACAGTAGTTAGAGCTCCAGCTACATACACGGAGGCTGGTGGGTCCAAACACAGCCCAGGACAGCTAAACGACAATGACAACTGCAATAAAAAAAATAGCTGGTCATTGTGGTGGGTGCCTGTAGTCCCAGATACTTGAGAGGCTGAGGCAAGAGAATTGCTGAAGCCCAAGAGTTTGAGGTTGTTATGAGCTGC
>NW_003852397.1:10112816-10113639 GCF_000181295.1 Otolemur garnettii | reverse complement strand
GCCCAGCTATTTTTTGGTTGCAGCCTCATTGTTGTTTGGCGGGCCTGGGCTGGATTCGAACCCATCACTTCAGGTACATGTGTCTGACACCTTAGCCATTTCAGCCACAGGTGCCGAGCTCACATTCAAGATTCTGTTTAAGCTTTATGTTTTGCTGAGACATCAGAAACTTTTAAATTCTCACTGTATAGCCCTCTACCTTTCTCTTCCTTTTTTTGCATATGTTTGGCTTATACAACTAGTTGTTTAAATCCTAATATAGCTTAGACAGATAACAAATAAGTTGAACATCTTGCTATCCAGTTTTTTCTGATGAAGACACACCATGACATTCAGCTTAAAATCTGCAAAAGAAATAAAGGAAGAAAAGTCACTGCGTTCCATGTCTCCAAGGTGTTTCCTGTTGAGTGCCTCTTCTGGGACAGAGCAGCCACATGTGGTTTTCAAAGTGTTGCTTTTCAGATTTAACAAAATAGAAACACATGAAAACAATTATACAGGAAAAAAATCAAGAGACATTAAAAGACCCTTTAGGATAACGTAATGCAGCAAAAACAAGTTTAGAAACACCTTCGAAATTCAAACTAAAATTCTTGGGTGATTTTGCAGTGAATGAAGGCAGGTGGGACAAAACAGACATAGAGGACACCAACATATCCGACTAATTCTGTCACTATTTAGTAAAGGATAGCTGCATATGTGGGTTTGAGAAAACAGCGTTCACGAAAAAAATACTGTATCAGGACGACCATCTATAAACAAATCTCCAAATGTCCAAAATTTTCTGACAGAATATCTTACAGTAGCATTTCAGAATCGCAAC
>NW_003852397.1:10111858-10112796 GCF_000181295.1 Otolemur garnettii | reverse complement strand
GGCTCGCCCACTGCAGGCTGATGGCGCGGATGTCTGAAAGCCTGTTCTGCACTCAAAAATGCAACTTCGCAGAGTGCGAATCACCTTTGGGTTTATCTACTGCCCATTCTCCAGGTTCAGACCATGCAGAGGAAAGGGGTCAGGTGGACTTCTGGGTTTCACTTGGAAGGAAAAGCTTTTGAGAGAAGCAGCACCTGTTCTCTCCCCGCTGAGATGAATGAGCACGGTCCCATGGGCTCACTTGACCCTGCTGGCCTTGAATCTTCATCATGAGCCGTAGTGGCATACTAGGAAGAGGCCCTGAGCTCCTGGATGTGCACAGTTCCTTGGCTTGGGGTGAGGCTGGGCGCCCGTTTGCAGGTGAGCACACATAGCTCGTGGCTCACCTCCTGGCATTCCTGGACTGAGGTCCCCTCCCTGGCCAGAATAATCATGCCTGCCTTCCTCCTGCTCCTCTTCTTATTCCCCTTCTTCCCTCATTTTGTTTTTCTGTGACCTCTAACTCTAGCCCACTCCAGTCTGACACACTCCAGCTTTGGAAACAAATGTGTCTGAATCTGACTCTGCCACTCCCCAGCAGGTGAACTTTGACGTGTTATTTCATTGCCTAGAAGAGTCAGCTCCTGTCTCCCTCCCACACCCCAAACCAAAAGAACCAAACCCATGCTGCTACAGAAAAGGCCTTAAAATTGCATATGCATAAAAACAATTCTAAACTGTATTTAAGACACTCATGGAGAAGTTACCCATTGGACCAGGGACACAGGAAATAGGTCATTGACAAAGATGAAAAGGATATTTTCTGTTGTATATCTTTTACAATTTCTCATTTTTGAGTCATATGAATATATTATCTATACAACAAAAGTATAAGATAAATAAGAAATACTTATGTAGAAAAGACTTACTTCATACAAATTAAATCTGGCTTTTTCAGA
>NW_003852397.1:10097420-10111698 GCF_000181295.1 Otolemur garnettii | reverse complement strand
TTTTTTTTTTTTTGCAGTTTTTGGCTGGGGCTGGATCTGAACCCACCACCTCCAGCATAGGGAGCCAGTGCCCTACTCCTTTGAGCCACGGGTGCCGCCCTGAAAAAGGAATTTGTTTAACATAGTTATAAATATGAAATATAATGACCCATGTCATATCTGATTTACAATATAAGGCAATGAACAAAAGACTATATCACTTTAATTCTCGGTCCTTATTCCATCCATTGTGTAAGGGAAATCTCTTATATAAAATGCTAACATTTGCGGAGCACGTTACAGTTTATGAGGTTCTTCATGTGCTCTGATAATAATCCTCCACCTCAGGAACAGCCTCGGCAGGCCTGAGTCTTTCACCTTCCAGCTGAGAACGTCAGTTTTGACTCATCCAAGTTCATGGAGCAGCAAGCGGAGAATTGAGACGGAAATCCAGTTCTCCGGGCTCTGAGTGATGCTATCGTGTTTTTTCTAATTTTAGGCAAAATTCATACATGAACTGTTTAAATTTAGCTTAAGAGAGTGGAAAAACAAAAGGAAAACGTAAATAACTATGCTATCGATCCCACCACCATAATCCAAACGTACCGTGTCTTACACATCCCTGGTTCCATTTCTCTACCCTTAGATCTCCAGTGTGCAGCCCCAGGACACTTGACACCATCTCAGCCTCCAACATGGACATACTTATAGCATCTCGCTGCTCTGAAGGCAGTTAGGAGTAGAGAGTCGGAGATGGCTGGTCCGGATGGGAGGTGAAAACCAAACTTTCTCTTACTCTGAAGAGCACGAGCACCTAGTCCTCCCACTGTAACGGCAAGTCATGCTGCTAGGACCCTAGGAAAAGAGTTATTTCGTTTATTTAAGGGAAAATTATAAATTAGATTTATATGTATGCAACATATTATGGAAAAATATGAAAAAGAATTTTACTGAGTTATGTTTTTCCCCTACTCCCACCAGCAATTCTCTTCTTTGCAGTAAGTAGAGAAAGCTAAACATTTATTTATATCTTTTAACTGTTGCACTTTGTCTTATCATCTTTTGGTTGAATATAACTGAGTCTTTTCATCAGAAAGTCCTGTTTTGCACAATCCAGCTGCAAGGATTGAACGTGCGTGCGCACACCCCCACCCAGAGGCTATTATTCCACAGCATAGCTTTTGTCCAAGAGCTTTGGAATCAGAAGTCTGGCCCATGCCTTGACCTGGTACTTAATACTCGTGAGACTGAGAAAGTAACTCAACTTTTCTAAAGACTCACTTCCTACCTTACAATGATGTGACAATCAAGCTAAATAATGCATGGAAGTCTAAGTGTATTTCTTGGAACATCGTGTTCATTTCCTTACGTATTCAGTTATCATTTTCTCATGTGTCCATTCAGCTGACACTTTGGGGCACTTATTTCATACAGGCCCTAAACCATACCCTGGAGGTGTAGCAGTGAACAAAAGAGAGTTTATGTTCTCTGGAGGGAGACAGGTAATAATAAATAAGATGAAAATTTGACAGTAGTGATAAGAGCTATTAGAAAAGATAATAGAGGCCAGACGTGGTGGCTCACACCTGTAATCCTAGCTGTCTGGGAAGCCAGGGCAGGTGGATTGCCTAAGCTCAGGAGATAGAGACCAGCCTGAGCAAAAGTGAGACCCTGTCTCTAAAAATAGCTGGGCACTGTGGTGGGTGCCTGTAGTCCCAGCTACTTGGGAAGCTGAGGCAAGAGGATTGTTTGAGCCCAAGAATTTGAAGTTGCTATGAGTTATGATGTCATGGCATTCTACCTAGGGTAATGAAGTCTCAACTTTGTCTCAAAACAAAAAGAAAGAAAGAAAGAAAAAGAGAAATAAATAACGGACATGGGGAGAGAGTTTTAGGGGTAAAGTTTTAGGTGGTTTGATTAAGGAAGGCTAAGAAAGAATGGGCTCAATGAGTTAATTAATATTATTGTTGTCATAGTTGTAACATTTGACACTCACACAGTATATCTGCAGGGCTTTGTGAGTACACTAACACCGTGAGGTCATCAGTAGGAATCCCAGGAGAGCACCGCACCACATGTGCACAATGGCCACACTCAGCCTGCTTCTCAGCAAAGGACTTAAGATCCTAGAATTGTTCCATGGCGCTCCATTATTAAACATTTAGTTTACATAAAATCTATAGCATGACTGGTATAAAAGTTATATTATGGTAACAAGTAGCCTGAAACTGGAAAATAAATGAAAAAAATAGATATAGCTCTTAAAAATAAATGCTTTCTGTAGTGTGGTGTGTCCATTTTGGATTTCCTTGACTTGGCGAAGTCCCTGTTCATGGTCTGAAGCACCTTTTGAAGCAGTTGTCACATGTGGAGAAAACAGTCCCGGGGATGTGGATGCAGGAGGTTGGGAAAGACATGACAATAAGGTCTTTATCTGGATTCTTCCCACTCTCTGGGCTTCACTTGGCTCTTCCCTTTATTTCGCTCTTACTGTTTTCCCCCGCCTTTCCCCTCTTCTTTGCCTTGTCTTAGATTCTCCCTTCCCTTCTGTTCTTCTTTTCTCAGCTCCCTTCTCACTGTAAGCTATTTAGAGACAGGAAGCACTTTACCAAGAAGTGAGAGCATCCCAGACTCTACAGGGTAAAGGATCTTCCAGGTTGGTAGGCTCTGGCTACTCTGTGCAGCTTGAATCATCTGAAAGACTTGCCCAGATCTGCACTAACAGAGACCTGGGGCCCAGCATGACCTGGGTGTCTCCGAGAAACCCAGCCTCCCTGGCTCCCCAGAGGTACAATTACACTCTCCACAGAATGCGATTACACTCTCCCCTTAAAGCTTGTTTTATCAATTAGAAATACTAGATCAAGGTGCTTCGCTCTTTGGCCTTGTCATGCAGCAACTGCTTAGTGATATAAAAGAGTGAACATTGCATACTTCAATAAAAAGGTTAACTTTAAAAAAATGCTTGGCGGGAGGTGCCTGTGGCTCTGTGGGTAGGGCACCAGCCCCATGTACTGAGGGTGGCGGGTTCGAGTCCAGCCTTGGCCAAACTGCAACAACAACAACAACAACAAAAATAGCCGGGTGTTGTGGCTGGCACCTGTGGTCCCAGATGCTTGGGAGGCTGAGGCAGGAGAGTCTCCCAAGCCCAGGAGTTGGAGTTTGCTGTGAGCTGTGATGCCACAACCCTCTACCGAGGGCGATAAAGTGAGACTATCTCTTAAAAAAAAATGCTTGCCACATTGTAGGCACTAAAAAACTGAAAAGTTATTGTTACCTTCCCTGGAGCTGTTTTCAACAGTCTTGGAGCCCAGTTCCTCCCTCTGCCCTCTCTGCTGTCTCTGTTCTCTTCAGTCTCACACGAGCTTTATTTTCCTCAGTCTTTTTTGGTTAGGAAAGCCGCAAGTCCTTTCTTGCTGATTCTAAAGACTCTTACCCAGGTCTGAGCACGCCCCAGCTGGGCACTGTCTTTCTCAGCTAGTCGTTGGCAATGCCAGGGCACAACCCGGGGCTCCCCGAGTCTGGGTGTGGGTTTTCTTCTTCATGACACCATATGGCCTCTGAGAGTGGGCATTCAATTTTCATTTAATTGAAATTCTTATAGAAGATCATTGACAATAGCATTAGCAGTAATCAGCTTTTTTAATTGTCAGAATAATCCTTCTCTGGTTTTGTGCAGATGTTGTCTTATTCCTAGGGCGGCTGTGGGTGTGTCAGCTCCTCAGCCATGTGGACACTGCCCAAATAGTAATCAGCACAGAAACCTTATGAAATTACCAGAAGATTGCTGCTTCTGTCTGCCAGCACTTTTAATGCCAGCCAGTCTGTTTTCATTTTTGTTTGTTTGTTTTTTCTCCCATTGGAATAGGTTGCCATTTCAAGTCTTTGTGGACTATGAATGAAAAGCTAATTGACCCTCCTTGATAAATTAAAAGGTACATTCGTGGTATTTGAAAGAATGAACAGCAACCTAGAAACTCGGGATCCCTCTCTCCTTAATACTGCAAGACAAATTTAATAAAGTTCTGTCTCACCCTCATCATAATGCTGTGCGTTGTGAGGAAGACCAAAGAAGTAAGTGATACTTCGTGCCGTGCTAGGACAAATGTGAGACGTTGGATCACAATGACCATGAGATAAATAATTCACCAGCATAGAAAACAAACAAAGCTGAAAGTTTCTATTCATATATACTTCTATCTGTTTTGAAATCCAAAGGGTATGGGTGACATAACATCTAAGTGAGAAACATTTCCCCAAATACAAAAGTAAACGTCTTAGTCCTATCTCTGCTTGCTATCTTAATTTCCTCCCAATGCCTCCATCACTTTTCTTAGCTACATTTTATAGATTCTCCAAAGAATCCCTGCTTCTCTGAGGCCACCTAAACTATGATCCCCTAAAATAGAAACAGAGGG
Organism: Otolemur garnettii; assembly: GCF_000181295.1. Lineage (NCBI taxonomy): Eukaryota > Metazoa > Chordata > Mammalia > Primates > Galagidae > Otolemur > Otolemur garnettii. Next base: position 10,107,301 of record NW_003852397.1, on the reverse strand, counting down.
CTAGGAACCCATGGAGAGGGCCACAGCAGCTGTCAAATTACCAGAGCTGTGTGCTGCCAACCTGCCCGGGCATCTTTAGTGTGATCCTGCCCTCCTTCTACCCCGAGGGAACTGTTAGAGTTTTAAAAATAGGTTTAGCACTATTGCTATCCAAACAGCCACGCACCATTTTTCCTACTCTATTCTGTTTCCTGCCTCTGAATGCATTTTAAAATTCTTTTTCAAAAAATTTAGTCCCCTAGGAAACATGCATTTCTGAAAGCGTAGATTAATTTTATTTTATCTGTGAACTTTTTGCTTTTACCTTTAATTGACACATAATACGTGTAATTGTAGATTTTTACAGCGTGCAGTGTGATATTTTGATACACATATACAATGTGTAGTGATCAATTCAGGGTAATTAACAAATCTATCACCTCAAATCATGATCATTTTTTTTATGTTGAGAAAATTCAGAATCAGCTCTTTCAGATATTTTTTAATTGTAGTCACCCTACAGTGCCGTAGAGCACTACAACTCACTCCTGGTGCCCAACTGTAATTTAGCACCTGTTAACCAACCTCGGGCCTACTCCTCCCCCAACACACACTCTTTTCCCAGATTCCGATAATCACTATTATACAGCCTACTTCCATAAGATCAACTTTTTGTCCCTATATGTGAGTAGAAACACTCACACAGTATATCTGCAGGGCTTTATGAGTACACTAACACCACGAGGTCATCAGTAGGAAGCCCAGGAGAGCGTCGTACCACACGTGCACAATGGCCACACTCAGCCTGCTTCTCAGCAAAGGACTTAAGATGTAGTATTTGTCTTTCTGTGTCTGGCTTATTTCACTTAACTCTGAGCTTATCATTTTAAACAGACAATGTGTCTTGGTATATAATGTGAATCTAGATTGAGCAAGTCATTCTTTTTTGCAATAGTTTTTTTTTGTTTGTTTTGTTTTGTTTTTTGAGACAGAGTCTTACTTTGTCACCCTGGGTAGAGTGCCATGGCATCATAGCTCACAGGAGCCTCAAACTCTTGGGCTCAGGCAATCCTCTTGCCTCAGCCTCCCAAATAGCTGGGACTACAGGTGCCCACCACAACTCCTGGCTATTTTTAGAGATAGGGTCTCCATCTGACTCAGGCTGGTCTCGAACTCATCCACCCATCTGGCCTCCCAGAGTGCTAGGATTACAGGCGTGAAACACTGTGCCCAGCCTTAAATGTGGTTCTAAAACAGTTTTGAGTTTAAATTTATGTGCTACTTTATGTAACACAAATAAATAGTAAATATTTAAAATGTTAATGAGTTTTAAAACTTTATAAACCCCATGGAAATAAAACCTTTTAACTCACTCGGCATGCCATATGCACAGTGATTTTAACTGAGATTGCTGGCAAATGTAAGTGGATTAGTAGATGTCAAATACTGCCACTTTCCATTGTAATTCAGACGGAGTATAAGTGGAGCTTAAACTTCACCATAGACGCTATTTGCTCTAGAATGAACCTCCCTGTAAGAATGAGGGAGCTCAGTTGCTGAATTGCCAGCCAGAGAGACCCACAGTGAAGTGATTCCCCTGTTAAGTGGCCTAGCAGTGCGGGAATCCAGCTGCTTCACTTTCGGCAGTAGTATATTTATGTCAGATCACTCTACTTCATATCCAATCAAAGGATACAGGGAGGCTTCAAAGCTTCCTAACAGCCATCTTGACTGACATCAAAGAGCGTTTCCTTTCTTTGCGATTTTCAGTTCCACAGTATCTCACAGCACAGTGTGCCAGGAAGTCTACAGACTTGAAGCGAAGCCTTTCCTGCTATAAATTAAGCATGTTTCCTGGATGGTGGAAACAAAATGCTTAATTATCTCTCTCCTCTTTCACAATCCCTTTATGGAATCCAAGACTCTTTGGGCTTTCTATGCCTTTCCACCTTTAGAAAAAGGCATTGTTGTAAAACTTCCACCATTTGTATGGCTCATCTAGAGTCTACACCTAAGTTAACATCTGAGCAGAGTACTGATGTCTTAGTACTCCACCCAGTATTCTTAATACTTCCTGCTCAGAGCTGAATATGTGCTAGGCAATGTTGAAAATACCATAATTTGCACATATTATCACCTCATTTAATCTTCACAGAAACCCCAAGAAGTAATTCTGTTGTCTTCATTTTATAGGTAAGGAATTTAGGCTAAGAGAACTAGGTGAATTGCCCAAGGTCATACCACTGGAATTCAGCAAAACAGAACTTGGGTGCATGACCAGGGCTCCGCACTTGTATTCTCTACAGTAAACTGTGTGTTTGGTGGACTAATTCCTAAACACTGATGACATATGTTTACTTTCAGAACATTCCTCCCATAAGTAGCATTACTGCAAGTCCAAAAGCATAGAACACACGCCAGGAATCTGAGAAAGCAATTATGCTCTGAGCAGGCCTCCCGCAGCACAGTGTCCTCCCAGACCACTCCCATTCTGTTTGGGTTTGGGGGGAATTCTTGCAAATGGCATTGAAGTTCACTTTAACTATTAGATATTATTTGTGCAGCACTTAAGAATGAACTAGAAATAGAGAGTATGTCAAAAACTATGGAAAATGTTAGGCTAAAACTAGCAGTTGAAAAAGTACAATTACAATTGATAAAATGACAAAAGTAAAAATGATACATTATTCTGAATTTGTCATAAGATAGACTAAAAGGCTTTCTTAGCAACTGCGTTCTACATATTATACTCTCCTCTACTACAGAATGGTGTATATATGTATTTTCACGTAATTGGGGCAAATCAAATAACTTCAAAGTAGTGGAAATCAAAACAAACTGAAGCTATAGTTTGAAGGCTAAAGCTATAATTTTAAAAAGTCTAAATTTAGTACTTCATCTACTAAGGAGTGTCTTTGTCAATGAAATTGAGGTACAGTATATACCAGTGGCCTCCCTGTGCCAGTTCTGAGCTTTCCTGGGCTCCCTGCTACCTGTCCAGGGTTTCCAGTCCAGTGCTAATGCTATTCTGATGTTTTCACAAAGGTGACTACAGAGAACAGTTTGCGTGTACGTGTGTGTGTGTGTGTGTGTTAAATCACAGCTAATCTTTCCCCAAGATGAATAGTATTCAGTGTGAAAAGAAAAGCTCCTGGTTAATTTATGTTACTTAGAAAACTGAAACAGATAAAGGAATCTCCTTTAAAAATCACCACCAGACCGTAATATAATCAGGAACTGGGTAAATTCAACAATAGGAGGAAGTCAAATAGGCTGACCTTTTTCAGGCTGTTTTAAAACTGACATGTGAGTGGAAGTTACTGGTATGGTTTTGTTGTAGCTTCTTGTTTTCCTAAGGGATGTGGAATCTGAGCAGGGAAGTAGGAGCGGAACAAGAAAGAAAACACCTATCCTTCTTGGGGTGGGGCTGGGGGCGTGCCCCCCAAAGGAACACATAGTACATTTATCATCAACCAAGAACTTAAGGGGCATTGTTTATCTCTTACTACCTAAATATTGGTAGTACTGGAAGGGAACAAGGGTTTAAAAAGAGTATTGAAGGGCGGTGCCTGTGGCTCAGTGGGTAGGGCAAAGGCCCCATGTATCGAGGGTGGCAGGTTCAAACCCGGCCCCCACCAAACTGCAACAAAAAAATAGCCAGGCATTGTGGTGGGCGCCTGTAGTCCCAGTTGCTCAGGAGGCTGAGGCAATAGAATCGCCTAAGCCCAGGAGTTGGAGGTTGCTGTGAGCTGTGATGCCATGGCACTCTACCCAGGGTGACAAAGTGAGACTCCGTCTCTACAAAAAAAAAAAAAAAAAAAAAAAAGAGTATGGAAAAGCACTGAGTTAACAAATGGTTTCTTCTCTCAAGCAGTTTACAATCTAACTTAAATTTGTTCTATTTTAATCATGTTTGAAATTATTTCATTTTTTGTATCCTTATCATTTTTCATGTATTAAAGTTATTCCCTGACTGTCCTCATAAACTAGAATTCTTGGGTTTTCTAAAATGGTACCAACATACTGTTATAGGTTCTGTATTGTTTTATCTTTTCATATAAGTACATTAACAAATGATCAAAATGTAGAGGTCACTTTTAAACCATGGGTTTTAATTTGGGTTTATAAAATATAGTCACTTGACCCATGCCCCAGGGTTGTAAGTGGGCTTGTCAAATTTCGACTTTTCAAGTAAAAAGTAATATCCCCAAATAAAAGCGTTAAGGGATTTGTAACAACCAAGACTAGAAGCAGAATTCCACAGTTAGTCATTCACTCCTTGGTTTGTATCTTCACCCAGAATTGTCTCAGGTTTGAAATCTTCAACTTTAAAGCAATAGTCAAATTACCTTCCATCCATCTAACTCCACCACCCTTCTTCCCATTGCCATCCCCTGACTCTGCAGGGCGTTGCTGATTTTCCATTGTCTCCTTTTCTTCTGGATTCCTGTGCAGGACTGCACGGTCCACGGCTTTCACATCTCTCATTTCAGTGTCTTTCCACATTCTTTTGTCCCTCTCCTGGACTGTGTTATTCATCTTTAATCCTGGATCAGTTCATTATCAGTTTCGTCTGGACTTGAGCAGGCAGAGAAAAATCTCAGGGTTGTGTGGATGATCACATTGCAAACTCATTATTTCTTGGCCTCACTATGCTAGTTGATCTTACTTTCTTATTTCCCATGGAAATCCTATTAGCCTTTTTCATTCTCTTCATGTCTTCCTACGTATTCTCAAAAAACATATTCAAGGGATAAACTCGTGCCTCTTTTCAACATGAAGAATAGAAGCCATCAGGATTGACCCTTCTCAATTTCTTCTTAGTGCAACTTGCCAAGATTTGTAGGTCATTTTTTTCAGTGTTCAAGACCTAGCTCAAAAACCACCTCTTTGGAGAGGCCACCTTGCATTATTCTCTCCCAGCTCAGGAAGTCAGTCCTCTGAGTTGCAATCACATTATAAACATAGTCACTATCAAAACCAGGATGCTCGTAGTGGCTCATGCCTGTAATCCTAGCATTTTGGAAGGCCAAGGCAGGAGGATCACTTGAGGCCAGGCTGGGCAACATAGTGAGACTCTGGGTCTACAAAATATAAATTAACCAGGCATGGTGGTGTGTGCTTATAGTACTAGCTACTTGGGAATCTGAGGCAGGAGGAATGCTTGAGAGGAAGAATTTGAGGCTGCAGTGAGCTACAATCGCCCCACCCCATTCCAAGCTGGACAAGACCCTGTCTCAAAAAAACAAAAAAACACCGAAACAAAACAAAAAAAGGATCGATTTTTTCAGAGATATATTTCAAGTTTCCTGCTCTCTACCAAGTATATCTTAATTTTTAGTTCTTAATTTTAACTTTTATTTAGTTCTTAATTTTAACTAATTTTTAGTTCTTAATTTTAACTTTTAATAATAGATAATACATTAATATTGCTTGAATTTTAACAAGTTCAAAGATAAATTAGTGAACATTCTTCTACTCGTGGGCTTAACTACCCAGTTTCTTATGTATTTTCTAAAGATATTCTTGGCATAAGTAAGCTATTAATTATGCATAGTCCTCCTCACCCACACTTTTTGTAATACATAGATAATATATTATAAATAGTGTTATGCACCCATCACATAATAATAGATAGCAGAAATTATTTCAAATCGGTACATAAAGCATTATCTCTTTTTATTTTATAAATGCATCGTTTGGTAGGTTTAAAACAATCATAAATTCTTTGCCTCTTTTCTAATTAAGAGGTAGAGTCCACTTTCCTTCTCTAATTTCTAGGCTGGCTCTGTAACTTATTTTGCTCAATGGAATGAAGTAGAAGTGAAACTGTATAATTTCTGAGGCTGGTCCTTAAGAGATCTATCTCACTCTGTCACTTGTGCTACCATGCATTGTTGGGATCATAGTTCACTACAGCCTTGAACTCTGGGCCTCAAGGGATTCTCCTACCTCAGCCTCCTGAATCACTGGATTATGGGCATAAGCCTGACTCAGGAGACCTATACCTTTCCACCCTGGGAACATTCTCTCTGGGAATCTAGCTACCATCCTGAAAGAAGGTCAAGCTATGAAGAGAGGCCATATGGAGATGATCTGATTCTACTGCACTCCAGTCAACTACTGATTTCCCATCCCACAGCAAGCACCAACGGCCAGTCTTGTGAGTGAGACATCTTGGACCTGGCAGCCTAGTTGAGTCTCCAGATGACTACAACCGCACGGGCCATTACAAAGAATAGAACTTCCAAACTAATTCTAGTCACCCATGGGATTGTAAGAGGAAAAAAAAACCATTGTTATTGTTTTAAGTCACTATGTCTTGTGGTGATGTGTGACTAGCAATAGATAATCAAAGCACATGGTATCCCATAATTTGGATGTATCCTAATTCATCTAACCCAGCCTCTGTCGGCAGGCATTCAGGCTGTCTCTACTCTCTTGCTATTATAAACAATGCTGCAAGTAACAGTGTACAAATAACTTGGCGTGTGTGAGTAGATCTGTGGGATGAGTTCCTGAAAATAGAGTTTCTGGAGATAAGAGAATATGTACTTATAGTTTTGACAGATATTACAAAATCGTTATCCTAGGAGATTTCATTGCGTTTCACTTCCAACAGTAAGATAGTACATATGAAAGTCACTATCTCCCAAACCCTCACTAACACTGTTACCAAACTTTCTGATGTTTGCTAATATAATTAACAGGTAGAAAATAGCATAATTTTAATTTGTAGGCTATGTTAACCAGTTTGATGAAAATATTTCAAATTGTATATAAAACTAGCCCATTGTACCCCATGACCGCATTAATGTATGTAGCTATGATTTAATAAAAAAAATTTAATTTGTAGTGCTATTTTTATAAATGACACTGAACATATTTTAATAATTTAAGAGTCATTTATATTTCCTTTTATCTGAATGGCTCATGTTCTTTGCTCAGATTCTATTGGGATGTTAGTTTTTTTATTAGTTCATAAAAACTCCTCAGCTAATTCAACTTTCTACTCATGTATGAATCGCAACCATTTTTTCTCAGTTTGTCATTTTTCTTTCTGCTCTACTTAGAGTAAATTTTCATTCTTTATTTTTACATAGTCAACTTTATCAGGGTGGGTCTTTCCTACTCTACTAGTTAGAAATTCTGCCTTGGATCCTTCTATCACTTTTTTTCCCACTTTAATTTTAATTGCTCTTAAAATTTCATTTTACTTTGAGATACACATCCATTTTTTTTTAGGTGGTTTTAGTTTGTATTTCATATTTCACAGTAGAACCTCCATAGTTGACCACCTCCTTATATTGCTAACCAATTTTTATAGACTGGACATGCACCACATGTACAGTGCAGTAGGCCTAGTCCCTTGTGTTAAGGGACCACCTCCACACGTTAACCAGTTTGTTACAGTCCCTTGGTGGGTCACTTTGCAGAGTTCCTACCATATTTATAAGTCTTGCCCAATGCCCGTGTGTTCCTCAAGGACAGGAAACCTGTTTCTTTTACAGCTATATCCCCAAAACTTAGTGCAATAGGTCACATATAAAAGACTTTCAATATGTGTTGATAAGCATGTGAAGAAAGAAACTTCAGTCCAGTGCTGAATTCCACAGATAAAGCCACTCTTTCTGACATCATCTGGGAAGAATTTGTAGAGAAAGGACAAGGCAGATACATCTAAAGAAGAGCGTTTGAAACTCTAGAACTTAAGGCTCAGCAATGAGGGACTACTACTTTTTTTTTTGGTAGACAGAGCCTCAAGCTCCTGGGTAGAGTGGTATGGCATCACAGCTCACAGCAACCTCCAACTCCTGGATTCAAGTGAGTCTCCTGCCTCAGCCTCCCAAGCAGCTGGGATCACAGGTACCTGCCACAACTCCCAGCTATTTTTTTTTTTTTTTGGTTGTAGCCATCATTGTTGTTTGGCGGGTCTGGGCTGGATTTGAACCTACCACCTTAGGTGTATGTGACTGGCGCCTTAGCCACTTGAGCCATAGGCGCTGAGCCGAGGGACTAACTTCTGAGTCTCTCTTTTCTCCAGGGATGTTTACTATCTACCATATATAACTGCTCTTTTTCTATGCTAGTTAATTAACTTATGACCTTAAATGTGAAATCCTTACTTGTCATGCTGCCACACAGACCTCTATTGGACATCCGGAATGCTGGAGGTTGGGTAGGTGCTGTAACCTAGCTTAACCTCTATCGCCATAATTAATTTTAATTGTTTTTTATCTTAGTGTCATGATCCCCCGTCCTCATGGAAACAGTATAACTTTGTAAAGAAATTGATAAAAAAAAACCAAAACTCTAACAAGAGCTTCTTGAAAAACAGATATGAAATATGATTTGAACATTCAGGAACTAAATGCTGTATATAAGATACTCAAAACACAGGAAATGCGCTACTTTCACTGCTTCTTTCTACTGCTGCCACTGGGCTCCCAAGAGAGCACCGCCTTAAACTCTGTTCTTCACTAGAAATCTCCTGCTTTCGTAAATTACCTTCAGATTTACCTGGTGATCAAAACTCTTTACCTGGCCCTTCCTCTAAATCTAACATTCCAAGTGCCTAACATTTCTGATCTCCCTGATACAGAAATATATCTGTGCAAGCAAATGTGCACTCAAAAAGATTCTGTTTTCCTTCTTTTCACGCCTGTGGGCTTCAGTGGGGAGATGTTTTAGGAACGACAGTTCAACAAGAAACTCAAGAGACAACCACCACTGATACTTCTTGAGATGAGCTGTAGTTAAGAAGAACCCAAAAGGACAAGATGAGGCAGCTCTTTCTTTCCAAGCACTATTCTACTGAACAAATATCTCAGTAACAGAAATAATGATTACTAATTTTATCTTATTCATCTTAAGTGAGCCAAGTACCTTTCTTCCATATGTATTTATATTTTGTCTTTCCTTTGTGCTTCCCCAAAAACCACAATTAAAACATTCTCCTGGTAGGTTTACTTGGCATATTTTATTTCTTTAACTTAAACAGCTTTCTTTTACTGCATTTTTTGCTGCATTCACACATTTCATATGTGTTCATGGTGGTTGAACATATAAGGAAAGATATTTTTGCCATAGCTTGATGACATTTCTTCAAAATGCTATGCTCACAGCAGACTGTATTTATTCAGAAAATTTGAAGCCACCTATTTGGAATTATCTCTAGTAAAGGTTGTCAAAATATAACAGACGCATTTATAGAGTTGTAATCACCCTCTGCCATGCCTCACCTTTTAAAAGATGGAATTCTTGTAAAGGTTGAGTGAAGTAGATTCCCAGTAGGGTGAGGCCCAAGGAAGACAATGTCACTAAAATCTGATATGCTCATCTCAAATGGTTTTACTGAACTGATTGTGTCTCAAATGTGATTTTGGAATCTTGATAAAAACTTACATGACTAAAGTATACCATTAGTATTACAATATGCTATAATAAATAAATAATGTATTCATATATGACCAGGATCATGTGTGTCCAAAATGGACCCATTTATATCATATCAGGAAATAACAACTCCAGGTTATTTGAAGAACACTGCTCCATAAACAGCAATGAAGGCCTGGGTGTGGTGGCTCACACCTTAATCCTAGCACTCTGGGACGATGAGGCAGGTTTGCTTGACCTCAGGAGTTTGAGAGCAGCCTGAACAAGAGTGAAACTCTGTCTCTACTAAAAACAGAAAAACTAGCCTAGTGTAGTGGTGCACCCCTGTAGTCCCAGCTGCTCAGGAGGCTGAGGCAAGAGGATCACTTGAGCCCAAGAGATTGAGGTTACTGTGAGCTGTGAGGCTGTGTTACTCTACCCAGGGCAAGAGAGTGAAGCCATCTCAAAAAAAAAAAAAAAAAAAAAAAAAAAAGAGAAAAAAAAAGAGAAAAACTAAAAACGAGTCA
>NW_003852397.1:10081902-10097400 GCF_000181295.1 Otolemur garnettii | reverse complement strand
AAAAAAAAAAAAAAAAAAAAGAAAGAAAGAAAGAAAAAAAGAAGAAAAGGAAACAAAACAAAAGAAAAGCAATGAAGATGGAGACGGAGGAGTTGATGGAAATTCTAGTATTACTTATATCTCCTTCCCTCACTACAGCCCTTATAATACACAGAAATTGTTCATTCCTGAACGTGAAGTCACCTTCCACTCAAAAGTATAGGGTATCTGAAGTGTATGGTGGTGCTTTAAAAATGGTGAAAATTTCTCAACAAGAGATGGTGTCCATGTCCTTCTCTCTTAGAATCTGTGTGGGCTCAGTGACTGCTGTGACTAATAAAGCACAGTAGAAGTGATGCTGTGTTAGTTTCTGGGGCTCAGGCTGTAAGACACTGGCAGTTTTCACTTCCTGTCTCTTGGAACTCCCCACCTTGGGGGAAGCCAGCTGCTATGTAAAACCTCTGACAATCCTGAGATCACTGTGAGTGCAGCAGTTCTCTGCTGTTTTAGCCATGCCAGCCCAGACACCAAGAATAGTCATCTAGGAACTATCTCCAACATTCTCATGCCAGCCAACACTCTTGGATTAGAATGGAATCCCCAGATGTATTACCCCAATAGAGCCATCCCAGCTGTGGCCACAAACATCATAGATCAGAGACAAGCTGCCTCTGCTCCTCCTGCTCTGATTTCTGACTTACAGAATCATGAACTTCATGAACATAGTCCTTATCTTGATTTTGGTGATGGTTTCTTTTTGGGGGGTGCATATGTGTGCTTATTAAACTGTGTACTTTAACATATATGGTTTATTGTATGTCAATTGTACACTAAGTTGCTAAATATTTTTAAAATGACTGTTGTCTTGTACCACTGAGTTTTCAGTAGATTTTTGATATGACAATAGATAACTTGAACATGCACCTTTTATATTTTTTTCCTGGTATTTATTAAAATTAAAATATTAAAATATAAACTTGGCATTTGAAACTACAAGGCATATTAAGTACTGCTTTTATAATTGTCTATGTGTGTTTATCAAATACGTATATAATCCAGACTATAGGACAATTAAATGAGATGGCCCTTAAAAAAAATCACATTATCGATTATTGTTATTGGTAACACTGGTATTATTTTTTACTTGAGGGGTTTCCCCATCAGAACAGGTCCTGGATATATAAATTCACTCTTAAGTTTCTAGATGCAAGTCTGTTCTCTAGAACATACTGAGTGTTCTAAAGTGTTGCTGAAAAAGTGAAAGTATAGAATAGAACCTCAAGTAAAAATTTTTTCTTTTTTTAAAAATATATTTATCTACAACATCTGAATTAAAACATATTGCACATGATTTCAGGGCACCAGAATCTATCTGAGGTAGATTAAAGTTTTAGTTCAGTGTTCAGTCAAAAATGCAAGTTATGGCTCAGCACCTGTGGCTCAAGTGGCTAAGGCGCCAGCCACATACACCTAAAGTGGCGGGTTCCAATCCAGACAGGGACTGCCAATCAACAATGAGGCTGCAACCAAAAAATAGCCAGGCGTTGTGGCAGGCGCCTGTGATCGTAGCTGCTTGGGAGGCTGAGGCAGGAGACTCGCTTGAGCCCAGGAGTTGGAGGTTGCTGTGAGCTGTTACGTCACAGCACTCTACTCAGGGGGACAGCTTGAGGCGCTGTCTAAGAAAAAAAAATGCATATTATATACGCACCCACACTTCCATATGAATGCTATAACCTAACCCAAGATGAAGGGGAAAGAGGAGGGGAGGGGAAAGGAGGGGGAGGATGGGTGGAGGGAGGGTAATTGTTGGGATCATACCTATGGTGCATTTTACAAGGGTACATGTTAAATCTAATAACTGTAGAATATGAATGTCTTAACACAATAACTAAGAAAATCCAGTGAGGTGGCGCCTGTGGCTCAGTGAGTAGGGCACCAGCGCCATATACCGAGGGTGGTGGGTTCAAACCTGGGCGCGGCCAAAGTGCAACAAAAAAATAGCCAAGCATTGTGGTAGGGACCTGTAGTCCCAGCTACTGGGGAGGCAAGAGGATCACCTAAGCCCAAGAGCTGGAGGTTGCTGTGGCGCCGCAATGCTCCACCGACTGTGACAAGGTGAGACTCTGTCTCTAAAAAAAAAGAGAGAGAGAAAGAAAGAAAATGTGGTGAAAGCTATGTTAATCAGTTTAATGAAAGTATTTCAAATTGTATATAAAACCAGCACATTGTACCCCATAATTGCATTAAAGTACACAGCTATGATTTAATAAAAAAATTTTTTTTAAATGCATATTATGGGAGGTATGGAATATGCAGTAAATAATAATAGCAAACATCGACAACTTCCCAGTTGCCAGACACAAGACTAGGTGGATTCATCCTCAGTAGTGGGTACTCTTATAAATCCTGATTTTATATGCAATGTCCCTGGGGCTCAAATAGATAACATATCTCATATCATGAAAGATTTGTTTATGATGGAGCCAGGTCTCTTTGAATTCCAGCCAGGAGTCCTCAAATTTTTTAAACAGGGGGCCAGTTCACTGTCCCTCAGACAGTTGGAGGGCCGGACTGTGGGCCCCTGGGACCAGTCAGCTGTTAAGCAGGACAGGCAGAGGCAGCAAAAACACCTGGCGGGCTGGATAAATGTCCTCCGTGGGCCGCATGTGGCCCATGGGCTGTAGTTTGAGGACCCCTAGTACTTCGCTTTTGTGCCCTCATTAGCAAATAACATGACCACCACAAGACTAACTGATAGGAATGCAGTCAGCTGAAGAACAGCAGAGAAAGGAAAATTAAGTATCTTTATTCTGACCATTTTGTCTTTATTGGAGGTCAGATGTGCCTGATGGTCACCGTTATAAGGGTGCTATAAAATATTAATCAGTGGTAAGAACCAAATTAAAGACACTCATACAAAGAAATTTAGAGGCTCATTTCTGGTCAAAAAATTCTACGTTAAAACATTTTCAAATCGAAAACCTCATTCAACCATGATAGTTCTCTATAATCTCAGGAAGCACTCAGAAGATATGATAATTTTAATATTTTCTCAAGTTTTCAGGGAACAAGTGGGGGGAATGAGAAAACTGAAAACAGAGAAAAATTCTGCCTACAAATTATATTAACATTTACGTTGGTTCATATATCCATGAACTAGGTATATAGCACTTGAAAATGTCCTTTTGCTAACAAAAGTAGAATGCAGGACAGTAAGAAACTAAGAAGGAAGCACGCTGTATGAATAGCTGATTTTAGTGACACTCTTCTTGATCTAAACCAAAAGAGAAAAAATGCATTTTCTCAATGAATTGGTGTGTGTATTAAGTTTCAAGAAGTTGTAGAAATGTTTCACAAGAAGTGTTCTTCATATGATATTCCTCATTTGAGGGGAATTTGTTCTTCATATGCTATTCCTCATTTGAGCTGTGTTTTCACTCATTGTACTATTAGAGTCTCCTCTGTCCACTGCACATGACTACGCACAAAAATAGCCTCCGTCCCGTGTGATGCTGAACAATGTATGATTTCTCAAGAGTTGGGAATAACAACTTTCATTATGGTTTGAAAAGGAAATTTATTATACTGTCTATTATACTTGTTTTAAGTAAACTCATCACTGGAGTGCTGACGCACTTAACTTCTAAACTACATGCAAATTTTATATGAGAAGCTATACACCACGTAAAAAACATTAACACGAAAAATTCCTATTTAAAAAGATTTCAAGATTTCTGTCATTAGCTTATGCGTTGCCAATATCAGGAAGCACGTGAAAAAAGAAAAAGTAAGATTTTTTTTGTACTGTTGTAACAGAGTTTATGAACAAGTTAGTGCCCCAGAGATTGGAGGAAAATTACGTTGTTCAGATAATTGATTTTTCCAGTTGATGATGAATATTATTTTATACTGTGACCTGATTAAGTCATAGGCTTCTTTTTCTTCATAATCTTACATCTTTAATTCTATTCAAATGTTACCGATTTTAGATTATCTGTTGCCTTATGCAATGTTTGCTGATTTCTCAAAAACAATACAATAAATAGCTCCAGTCGGTGGTTTATTCAGAAAGAAATGCTACTTGATGATCACTTAAATCCAACATCCTCAAAAACTTCCTTTTTAAATATAAAGATATGAATTAATACTGCTGTAAGGAATGCTGGCTCTGCAATGAGTACAGTTTTTCTTTAAAATTTGCCGATTTCTCCGGCCCATGTTCTATGATGAAAGTTTTAATACTCTGCTAGGTTAACTGCCTTGCCTGTTGACCACCCTGTTCCTCTGCTCCGAGTACTGCTTCACCAAGTGCTAACATGTGCGTCTGCAGTGAAGGGTGACTGCCAAGTCTCCTCATGCTCGTAAATTTCCAAACATTTTTCTTAGTACATAGAATAAGGTGCCATGCTGATGGATTTTGTTGACACTTAAATATAATTATATTGAAGTAATTAGAGGGTAAGAAAAAAATTTCCATGCCTCCCATGTCTTTGAAATTGCATGGCTTCTTGGCAGGGCACTCCAACTAAAATGGAGAGGTGTGCAGACACTTACTGGTAACTCCATTTTGTTTGAGGAAAGTAAATATTGGATTTCATTTATCTTTTAGCAAATTCCCAAGTAGCATCTTAGTAAATTTAAACTGATCGTACTTACTTAATTCTTTTCTTTTCTTTTTTTTTTTTTTTTTGAGACAGAGCCTCAAGCTGTCCCCCTGGGTAGAGTGCTGTGGCATCACAGCTCACAGCAACCTCCAACTCCTGGGCTCAAGCGAGTCTCCTGCCTCAGCTTCCCAAGTAGCTGGGACCACAGGCACCTGCCACAATGCCTGGCCATTTTTTGGTTGCAGCCATCATTGTTGTTTTGGGCGGGCCTGGGCCAGATTCGAACCCACCACCTTCGGTGTATGTGGCTGGTGCCTTAGCCACTTGAGCCACAGGTGCTGAGCCATACTTCCTTAATTCTACTGTAACCTTTAAAAGATAATCTATGTTGGGTCATTCTGAGCATCATTTATGTTGTCTAAGCCTGTGAATGCATAAGAATACTAAAGAAACTAATATAACCATTGATCACCTTTGGAAGATAATTAGGAAAATAATTCATTGTTCTGAAAATCCTTAAATAAAGCAAATGAAGCAAACTTTTTTTTTCTGTCTTTTCATAAAGAAATATACCCAGGACAACCAAACGATTGATGAAGGAAAGTTTCTCTTTATATAAGTAACTGAGCAAATAAATGAGAAAGGAGTGACAATTAGAATAACATCATTTGGCAATCCCAAATTTACTAATGGGTCTAAGCAAAAAGCAATGGCTTTGAATACGACCAAAAAGAAACCACCAGACATTATGTGGCTTTGGTAGAAATACACATCATCACCTGGGATAACATCTTTTGAAGCTGAATCTATCCTATCAAGCCTCTAGATCTATTCATCAATTTACAGAAAATACAAGGAATGTAGAAAAGACAGAGAAATGTGTTAAATAATAGCAAAATATATACTATGGAAGCTATAGAACAAATAATTCAGTTTCTTGCCCAAATAAATTCAAGGTAAAAATAAAAAGATAGGTGAAGGCACTTAAGAGATATTCTTACCAGTTACAAATTTATGGATGTGTGTTAATCAAGGTTTTCCAGAAAAACATAACCAATTAAGATATATATAGAGAGAGAGATAAGAAGAGATTGATTATGGCAATTGGCTAAGATGATTATGGATGCTGAAAAGTCCCATGATATTCCGTCTGCAAGCTGGAAAACCAAGGAAGCTGATGCTGTAATTTAGTCTGAGTTTGAAGGCCCGAGAAGCTGTGAAGCCATTGGAGTAATTCTCAAAGTCAGAAAAAGGAATTAAAGCTCTGTTGTCTGAGACAGGAGATTGATGTTCCAGATTCAGGAAAAAGAGCAAAGTCACCTTCCTTCTGCCTTTTTGTTCCATCTGGACCCTGAACATATTAGATGATGCCCACATAGATGAGGATGGATTTTTACTCGATTTACTGCTTAAATGCTAATCTCTCTTGAAAATTCCCTCACAGACCCACCTATCTGGATATCCCTTAACCCAATCATGTTAACACACAAAATTAACCAGCATAGGTTGTTATATGGATTCAGACTCAAGTAAACAAATTGCAAAAAATAATAATGAGATTACTGAAGAAATTTGTGCATTGACTGGGAATTAGATGACAATAAGAAATTTTTCATTTTTTGCAGATGTGCTAATGGTATTGTGGATTTTTTTTAAGAGTTCATATTTTTCAGAGATATACCTCAAAGTGTTTATAGACTAAAAGATTTATAATCTGAAATTTGTTCCAAAATAATCCAGGAAGGTAGCATTGGAGAGTGAGTGGAGGTACAGACAATTCAGGATTGGCCATCCAGTGTTAAATTGTGGGTTCATACACGGTGGGTCCTTCTACGATTCTCTACACTTGTATGCAAACAGAATCTGCAAAAACAGGAAGTTAATTGCCAACAAAAAAATACTTGGAGTATGGCGGTGATAATGTTAATAAAAACAGCTACAACACAGTGAAAATATCAGAGGACTCAGTCTAAAAACTTGAGTTCAAAATCAAAACTTAATTAATTAGCTGAATTACCTTGGTATTCATTATGTTTTTAAGCCTCAATTTTACTATTTCAAAAATTAGGGATCTTGTTGAGATTAAGTTAGACAATTAACATTTTCCCAAATTACCTTACTTCGGCTGGATGTTTAATATTTTTTAATGGGGGCAAAAGGAGTTTGAGGTCTTATTAATGCAAGAAATAGGATATAAAGTCAAATTAGGCAACTTTCTTTGTGCAGGAACTTTTCAGAGCCTTTACTGTGCTGATATGCTTTGTGCATCTCCCAGGAAACACAATTCATGTCCTAATGTTGCCTAAACTCACGTAGCATCCAGAACCTACCCAGCTTTTTTTTTTTTTTTTTCAAGGAGAAGCAAGTTGGATGTGTGGTCCACAGATTACATTTTGGGAAACACCACTCTAATTCTAAGTGCAATTCAAATAGAACAGATAGTTATATTTATTTAGTTATAAATTCCAATACATTACATAGTATTATAGTTGCTTTTTACTATTTGTGTTGCAGAGTTATTTTCCATCCATTTATTAATAAAGCATTAAACTATAGAGAGAGATCTACCTTTCTAATTTTTTTTTTTTTTTTTTTTCCATTCCTCCTGTCCCTAACAAAACATTACACAGGAAACAATCAAACACTACCCAATATCATGGTTTTTCAAGGGCTGCTTCCCAAACATTGGATTGAGCAAGACAGACTAGATTCAAAGCCTGACTCCTTGGTATACTCAGGATAAGATATACATGAGTTCTCTGGATCTCCAAAACCTACATTGATTGATCATAGCATTGCTCCTCAAATTCTCATATTTAGAATACATGAGGTTCTCCCTTCTACATTCCACAATGTCCAAAACAAAGCAAAGCAAAACAACAATAATCAAAATAAATCAGTAAAAAATTAAAAAGAAAACACCATACATGAAAAATTCTATTATTTAAAGAAGGAAAGAGGGCAATTTTTCCATCATTTAAAAGGTACCTTTCTAATTTTTAAACTATGGTTTCTCTTTTCCAACATAACAGTAGCAGCAATAACAATAAAAATAAGACCCACAAGGTAGAAAGCAATCTCTTTCTCATTGAAGGAAAAGGGAGGCAAGCAGGTAGAGTGCTTTTCATCTTCAGGGAAGGACAGGTAATCTTTCTGTTCTTATCCCAGAGTCCGGTATTAGTCAGCGAGGGATGCCATAATGAAATGCTATGGACTGAGTGGTTTAAGCATCAGAAATTGATCTGCTCACACTTCTGGACGCTAGATGTTCAAGATGATGGTGTCAGCAGGTTTGGTATCTTCTGAGGCCCCTCTCCTTAGCTTGTACATGGCTGCCTCTTTACTGTGTCCTTATATGGTACTTTTCTCTGTGAACACCCATCCCTGGTGTATCTTTATGTGTCCAAAATTCTTCTTATTAGGGTATCAGTCATATTGGATTTTGGTTCCCTCTAATGAACTTTAACTTAAACACCTCTTGAAAGCTCCTCTTTCTGAGTATTGTCACACTCTGAGATACTGGGGAGTTAAGGCTTCAACAGAAATGTTGGGTGTTCATAATTCAGTCCGTAACAAATTCATTCAGAATCTTTCCATATTTATTTGTAACATCAATGCCATATTAACTGCTTAAAATGGTTATTTTCAAAGTTGGCTCAAAAGCTCAACTCTTAAAGCTCCTGGAATGAATTATATAAGCTAAATTTGGCAAACAATCTATAGCTAGACATTCTTAATCACTCCTTAACTTTCAAACGTTAATTCTCTAGATGTGTTTTTTCCAATATGGTAGCCACACACGTGATTAATAAGCACTTGAAATGTGGCTGATCCAAACTGAGATGAGTTGTAAGTATAAAAGGGATTTCAAAGACTTAGTAAGAAGAAAAAGAACACAAAATATCTCATTAATAATTTTTATATTGGGTACCTATTGAAATGATATCTTGGATATGATGAATTGAATGGATTATTAAGGTTAATTTTGCCTGTTCTTTACTTTTTAAAACACATGGCTAATAAGTAACTTTAAAAGTGCTATGCAACTTGGATTGTTATTTGACCTAAGATTTGCTTTGAGGACTTTCTTAAACTTCTAATTTATAACTCCCCCAAGAATTCCTTTCTTTTTCTCACTCTACTAATTATCTAGGTGCAGAATTCTAATACTATATCTATTCTTTAATTCACACTGCAAACCTAACGGGTATTTGTCTACATGTTAGGAAGACAATATGTAATGCTAACTTAACAAATGCAACTGACATTTATTCTATTTATCGAAATCCTAAGTGATGCCTAGTCCTGTTGTCTTTCACCCAATCCTAGAAAAGAGAGAAGTTATAGTAACAACAACTGACAAAGATAGTCTCAGTTTTCATTTACCAGTAATACTAGATATCCCCATATGTCATTAACAAACAGTACTAGAAAAGGCTTATGCTCCAATTTTATGAAAACACTAGAATTAGGCTTCTAAGAATTTTTAAAAATTTTGTCATAATTATATACTTGAACCTGCTAAATCTTATGACAATGGTAGATTGTTTTGTTCAAAAGCTGATGTTGAGCTGAAGAACTGTAGTTAGGAGTATTTCAGGATCAGTCTTTTTTTTTTTTGGCCAGAGCTGGGTTTGAACCCACTACCTCTGGCATATGGGGCCAGCACCCTACTCCTTGAGCCACAGGCACTGCCCCAGTCCTTTTTTTTTTTTTTTTTTTTTTTTTTTACTTATTCAGGAACATAAAATGATTAACGTGCATTGCTTGTATTTATTTCTTGGCAAGCTAATAAAACCCTTAGTTACATCTTACCCAGATTTTTATTTTAGCACAATGAAGCCATGTAAGCTTAATTAGGTAGATTTAAATGCTCATTAAATAAGTATACTTATTTGGAAGGACAACAGCGGTTCATAACCTATAGGATTGAAAATCTTGCAGTCTGGACCATCATTTAAATCCTTCTATGATAGTTTCCAAAATCATCAAAATAATCTTTAAGTGTAGCTAAGCTAAGCAATCAAACAATTAAAATATACCAATTTTTAAAAACAATTTTAGGCATTGAAATAGGAAAAAAAGTTGGCTTTGGAGAGTCAAATTTTTATCAAGATGCCTTATAATTATGTCTCATCCTTAACATCCTTAATTTTGATTGCCTCCTGCAAAATTATCTTTATCATGTAACATCGACATAGAATCTCAGAATAGTTTTTAGTAGTTGAAGTATCCTTACAAACATTTCCTGAAGCAGTACTTTTGTACATTTCCCCATTAATATTTTTGGGTGACTGGATTTCCTTTTTGGAGGCCTGAGCTAGAAGGTTGTAAAAGGTAGAGCAGGGAAAGAAAGACCTTTAGTCAAGTTGGTTTCATCTACTATTTAAAAGGGTCACAGACACCAACCCTTGTCCCAGAGAAGGCAAAATATGGCCGAACGGATTATCTCACTCCTTGCCTGATGTGCTTCAACACTGCAGGTCGTTACTGAGCACAATGCCAACAGTTAGCTGCACTGGCATTACGTCTGAAAATTGAACTCTGCAGATTGACTGATTTTTAGAAACAAGGTCTCACTGTCACCCACCCTGGTCATAGGAATCATAGCTCAGTGTGACGTCAAACTCCTGGGCTTACACAATCCTCCTCCTTTAGCCTCTTAAGTAGCTAGAACTATAGGCACCGGCCACTGAGTTTGGATAATTTTTAATTTTTTTGTAGAGATAGAATCTCACTATTTTACCCAGGCTGATGTCAAACTCGAACTCCTGGCTTCGAGCAATTCTCCTGCCTCAGACTCCCAAAGGGCCGGGATTACCAGGCATGAGCCATTATGCCTAGCCAAACCTTCAGATTTAAATTGCTGATTATAAAAGGTGATCTTATTTCTTTCCCTCCTTGAATGTCCAAAGGCATACCATGCCATTTAGCTGTGTATTGAATTTCAGTCTCTATGAATGATAGAAACAAGATACTTATATAGAATGCTCATAGCTTGATACTACTTGGTTGTTAACTTTGTAATGTGGAGTTAGGACCCATAATTACCCAAATTCGATTAAGTGTTCCCAAATTCTATAAAGTGTCATATATTTTATTATTGAATATTCAAAGTGAAGTGCCAAAACACAAGAACGAAAAAGTGTTTCATTCACATTTTCAATACAAGTCTGTAAGGTAGAATGATATTTTTAAAGAATAAAACACAACCCAAACATATACCTAAATACGGGGTTTCCTTTATAGCAATCTTGAAGTTTATTTATTTACTTAGTTGATGCTTCTAAGATTCAAAGCACTTACACAACTTCTTCATAAGAAATGTATACTATCGCTGGGCGCAGTGGCTCATGCCAGTAATCCCAGCACTTGGGAGGCTGAGATGGGTGGATTGTCTGAGCTCACAGGTTCAAGACCAGCCTGAGCCAGAGCAAGACCCCATCTCTAAAAAGTATCTGGGTGTTGTGGTGGGTGCCTGTAGTCCCAGCTACTTGGGATGTTGAGGCAAGAAGATCATTTGAACCCAAGAGTTTGAGGTTGCTGTGAGCTATGAAGTCATAGCGCTCTACCAAGGGCAACGGTGACCCTGTCTCAAGAAAAAGTCTATCTAAAAGACAGTTTTCCTAAATAATCCTCATCTTTGAAGGAAAGGTATGGGTTATGGTATATCATTATCATTCAGTTTCTTAGGCAGGAGATCAAACTAGGTATTATCATTAAGCTTAAATATGAGCCATTACTAAAAAAATAAAATATTTCTCCTATGTATGTCTTTGAAAGAGGAATTTCAAAGTACCTGTTGGGTTGTATAAATTCTGGACATAAACCTTTTTTATTTTTTAAATTTTAGAGATAAAGATGGGGGGTCTCATTTTTGCTCAGACTGGTCTCCAACTCCTGGCCACAAACATTCCTCCCACCTCACCCCCCCCAGAATATGAGGATTATAGGCGTTAGCTATTATGTGAGCCAAAAATCTTAATCTATCTCAATTTCGCCTTGACCTATCTACAATTTAAAAAAGCAATATATGCAGATTTTTGACAGATTATTTTTTATAATTCATTAGTGATCTGCATACTACTCTAAGTCAAGATAGGGAAAAAAGAAATGTCATTAGTCAACAGAACCCAAGTTTGTATATTCATTTAATACTTTTAAAATGTTGAGAACACACAAAAACTCTAAAGCCAAGTAGCTGAAATTCGTATCTAATCTTCTAAAAGTATTTATTTTCCATTTTCAGGACAGCATTTTTGGGCAGAATTTAAAGGAGTGCTGGGACTTAAATCTCCAACAGGGACTGGAACATTTGTAGATTAAAAGCATTTTAAAATTCCTCTTAGCTACACCCTGTTTTAAGCACTTCCATACAGCTAAGAAGTAAAGAGTGAAAAAAATAAAAGCTCATTTTGCACGGTAAATGTTTAAAGGGAAGGTAATAGCTTATTTCTTAACATTTTCAAACTATATTCCCTCTCATTTGGTAGTCAAGAATCTACTTAAAGTATGAGTGCAAAAAGCACCTTACACTCAAATTCTTAACTTTAATTGTGAGGCTCTAAGTTCATATTCATATTATGAAAAAAATGTAAATTAATTGCATTGTTTTTCAATTATCAATTTTTATCATGAAGATCTTTTAATTGGCTTGTGAGCATATAATTCACTTTCAATGGATATAATTTTATAACCTAAGTATGTCAAAAATATTCTCTCAGTCTCTTAAACTGAATAACAGCTATGCTTACCTTCAATACTGAAGATTTTAAATTTTTCTCTGAAATTTGCATTTTAACATAAAATTTGCAAAAAATCCTATTTTAGCAGGCTTGATTGTATCAACTGGTAAAACTTTATTTTACAAGCAGGAGGAATTGGATCAAATGATTATGATTAATATAATCCAGAGGAAGAATTTTGTAACCATAGTAAATGCCATTATACATACTGCCAATACAGACTTAATAGACAATACTGAACTGTACAAGAGTTATTTATTTTTTCCTTAATCTCAAAGCTATTTTTAGTAATACAAAAAAGCCATATTAACATTTTTCCATTAGAAAACGTGATGTACAAAACTTTGGATGAAAAGATATGTCAAATTTCATTTAATCACTTGGAGGAAAATCCACCACTCCATCAATACCACCCAAAGTGTTTTAGGCAGTGATTAAAATCAAAATAATGCATCTTAATAAATTCCAGCCGTTAAAAAGAACAAACTCAGCCATACATAATAGTTTGCTACACAGTATTTTTGACTACTCACTTTGGGAGTTACTTTAAAACTCCATTTTTTTCTTTATTACTGAGTCCCACTACACATACCAGGCACTGTACTTGGCCAACTAGGTATCTGAGAAAAAGTGAAGATGGGAAAAACCCATAAATCAGTCCTTTGGTTACCAGATTTGATTTTAACTTTCAAACATCCTCCAAGATCAAGAAATTCTATCAAAAAATACTAACTAAAAATATACACCCTTCCATATGTTATTTGATTTTATTAGTACTGAGGGTGTTTGGTAAGGTCGTGAACCACTATGTTTGATCCATTATCGCCAATAAAAGCACATGTCAAAAGTTAATTTGTTATTTTTCTAGTAAATTTAAAATTGGCATTTGGTTGTCACAAACGTGGTTCACTGATTTATCGTGAACCCTCTGCTGTACACTGCTCAAAGCAGCAAAGCAGATATGCATTAAATATCGCATTTAGTGAAGTAATGGTATTTGATACATATCTTAAAATGCAATTCGGTTTAGGGTCCAGCGGAAAAAAAATCCACTTATGGGCTGGCAAAGAACTGAGGAGATAAATTGCTAAGGTTAAGGAATATTACTATATGATGAAGTATTATTCTCTCTTTTCCCTTGAGTAATAACATACATGTTCATTTTAAAAAAAGATTAAAAAAAAAAAAGCAACTGCTTGTAACTATGCTAAAGGCCCATAAACTGAAGTCGTCCATTCAACACCATTACTTCATTACATAAACTTGTTTTTTTTTAAGGTATAACACAATCTAAGCAGTAATTTGGAAAATAGCCAAGTGCTAAGCAATTACAATGGCAGGTACTACACCATCAATTTTTGAAACCCATTTGGTCACTTTTCATGACCCTCTGCAGTATGGATTCAATAATCAATATAAAATTTAAGGTTTTGGACCTGCATGACCAAAAAATGGCTTCATGAAATTTTCTCATAAGACATTTAAATAGTCTTAGGTGCACACCGTTTGCATCTGAAATGATTTAATTTGACACACTAGATAGCCACAATAAAAATAATTATGTTCTATTTTTAAATGAGAACTAAATGCAGATAAATGGTAACAGATTTGACATGGAATGTTATAAATTCTCCCTGTATGTAATCTGACACTGCTGATTATGAATTCCAGAGTTTGAAAACTTCAGATTAAAAACCACAAGAAAATTTACTGTTGGCATGCAGGATCTTCCTAAAAATTAACCTAAGACCTAGAAGTCTCAGTATCATCAGGACATAAAGAAACACAACAAATTTGTACATTTTATTCACATTTATTTTTCGCTTTTAGTGTGCTCACAGAAAATTAGAACACCTTAAGCAGGAGTTTAATAGCAATTTTTGTAAGCAAAGTTACATTCCATCTCTAAGTCAAATTGGTCAAAGCTTCTCCAGTATTTACAAAACATGATAGACAAGATGCTACACAAAACCATGGCATCTGAAGATTTTTTTTTTTCTTTATTCTCAAAGACGACTGGAAAAGAAAGCATTGTCTGCTGTAATCAAAAACATACCACAGTATAAACAGTAACCATTCCACTTATCACAGCTTGGTTGAGTTTAAAATTTGTGTTTAAAAGGTCCAAGACGACTGCAGTTTTACAAAAATGGGCAGGGTGGAAAGTTGCAAACTTTATGTGCTTCTGGATATCAAGATTTGTTTTTATACAATAGTCACAGTTAAAAACACCCTGCTGGTAATACATAATTACACTTTATTAAGGTCATAAACCAGCAATAAACAATAAAGCCTATACAACTTGTAGTTCTACTTAATCACTGACTGGTACAGCTAACATGAGATAAGTGAAAAGTTCCTATGGTTTAAATGAACTCCTAAGACTATGATCTTTTTTTAAAATCTGGGTATTGGTGTTTTTTTTTCTTTTTTCTCTTTCCTTCTTAATCAAGACTTGTAGTGTTGTAAACCTGCCTCACAAAATACATCGTAATAACTTTTCTTTAAAAAAAAAAAAAAAAGACTAAGCCTTTACACCATCATTTCTAGTGGCACATTCTCTTGGCAACGTCATGCACCACTTCCATGTCCCCATTGTGGTCCCTATCACTTCATTTGCTATCCCTTTTTGACCCACCCATCTCCTTCATATATGGGCATGTCCATAGATTGACAAAGAAAGTTTACATTTTTGAATAAAGATGCAAAGTATGCAAAAACATTAATACTGATGCAAAAAATAAAACATAAAAGAGAAACAAGGCAGAGGAAGGTGTTTAAGCTGTCCTCGACCTGTTGGAATGGTGGTAACAGAATGATCTGAGATGGGAATCTGTGGGGAGGAGGGGGGGGAGGCTGAAAAACCAAAATTTGCTGCTTAAAAAAAAAGTAAAATAAAAAAAGACATCTTTAAAATCAATCCCTGGTTGTAGACAAGTTCTCCAAAACCAGTACCTGGCACCACTCCAACAAACAAACGGGGGAGAAAAGTTCTTCGATTATCTCAAAACCTCTGGCTCCTTACTCGGCCGCCTCGGCCGGGGGGGCTTCTGGACTGCACTCGGGCTGGGCCTCCTGCGAGGAGGGCGCTGCGCAGGCTGACGACGCGGCCGCCGGCTCCTCCGCGGGGGCGGCCTCCTGCTCGGGGGCCGCGGCGGGCCCGGCGGCCG
>NW_003852397.1:10062314-10081039 GCF_000181295.1 Otolemur garnettii | reverse complement strand
CCCCTGCCATTATGAGGAGGGAGGTGGAGAAGGATGCCCAGCCATAAGCCCCATGGAAGAAGGAACGCGGGCAGCGCCCTTTGGGGAGTCCTAAAAACACAGCAGTATCCCCGACCATTCGGGAGATGTCTTAAGGACAGAGTCCGAAAAGCAAAGCTTTATCACTCCAGTCCTTCACTTACGTGCTTTGGAAAAAACGATGCAAAATATTACTGGACACACCAAAAGCCCTTTGTAAGAAGGCACAGAGCCAGGGCTGGTGGCCTGTGCCTCAGTTACATATCCCTCTTTCTCTTTAAATACTTAAAGTCCTGTTCAAAATACCAAGAACTCCCGGGGTATTCCAACACTTCGTCCCGCGGCATCCGCGCCGCGCGCGTTCCAAGGCCCTGAACCCGCCGAGGGCCTTGCTACCGGCAGGGGTCGCTGCGCCTCCACCGCGCCGCGTTGGGCTCCCGAGTGCGAGGAGGGGCGGGGCCCACGGGCCACCCCGCCCTGCCCAACAGGGCCCTGCCCGCAGGCCGAGGCGCCCCCGAGCCCGGATCGCGCAGCCCAAGAGTCCACAAACAAAGCTCAGGTGGCTTGCGGGCCTCCAGGTCTGGCTGAAATCAGAAGCCTCGGGGGAATCCATCATTTTTGAGGTCTCGCTTCTGCTTCCACGCCCACCTTCGCCCGTGATTCTGCGAAGCCAGGGCGCGCCCCGGCGGCTCATTTTGCATTTTTAACGGGTTTAAAGCCTCTTGGCAGAGCTTGCCTTCCCCAGTAGGTTAGAGAAGGCTAAGCGACACAATCTCTGCTCTAGGAAAAGAGGCGTGGTGGGTGCCCAGTGTTTTCGAAGCAGCCACCCATGACGGCCCTCTCGCCCACCCAGCCGTGGCTATCTCCCTGGGTCCGGGCAACGCAGGGGCAACCCCCGCGGGTGGTCTAGGCGCCACGCACACTACCAATCCCTCCCGAAACCCAGGAACTGCCTCTTTTTGACCATCTGGAGGGGTTCTGGAAGGATCCAACAAATGTTCTCACCCCAGGAATACCACGTAAAAGTCAAATGGGTGTGTAGTTCCATAGACAGCTACGAATAGAGATTTAGGACAGTGGGAAAACCCCATCGAAAGGTACTGAAACCCTCTGTCCAGCTCCAGCCAGCCACCTTTCCAAGAACCCAGGGCACGCCGCCGCAGTATACAATAAGACAGCCCTTCCCTCCTCGTTTTTTTCCATCTCTATCCCCATTGCACCCCCTTCCCTTAACCGCGCCCCCCCCATCACACCAGTTCAGCAATCTCGAAGGCGACCCAGTCTCGACAACAAACACAGGAGCCACGCAAACACCATTGTGCCCACGGACACAAATACAACCTGGCTTGGGGCGGGGGGGGGGGAGTACCTAGCTAGTCACGTTCTGCCAATCTCCAAACCACGCCATTTTAGACGATTTATCGTCTCCTTTCCTCCCGTCCACTCAAGAATTCGCCAGGATTCTAGGGAATCACTACTTTGGGTTAGGGAGAAGACCACTTCTACGATAAATTGACAATTTAGGCTATCCCTTACTCTCCACAAATGCGCCTCCGGAGCGACCAGAAAGGAAGGCGAAGCGAGACTAGAGAAAGACACCAAAGAAATGACCACAATCACAGGTAGCATTTACCTGCCCATTCGCTTTGGAAGGCGACGAGGCCACAGCCGCCTCCCCAGGCCTCTCCGCGGCGGCTTCTCCCTTCGCTGCGGTCTTGGAGAACTGGGCACCCATGCTGGCTTCTTCAACAAAGAAACTCAACAGATCCAAGAGGGGAAACAAAGAGCCTCGGGTTGGCGTAACGACGGGGCGAGCAGCAGCAGCGGCAACAGCGGCAGCGGCACACACACCGGAGGGAGGGGGGTGGGGTGGTGAAGAGGACAGAACAGAGCCGATTAAATACACTCCGGATAAAAAAATTTTGTCGAAGAGATCAAAAAGCAGCAGCACAGGAGGGAGGGAAAAAGGGTGGAAAAGTCGAGCACAAAAAAGGAGCCCAAGTGTAGTTTTTTTAAAAAAAGAAGTAATAAAAAAATCCCAGATTTGTAGCCGCACTGTAGACAAGAGGAAAATGGAGAAATCTCCCTGGTTGCTAATAAGATGCGGGGTCCAACGCCCAAGTGCACAGATGAATGGGCTCGCGGGCGCTGACGCTGCCCCCGCGCGCGCCGGCCAATCCGCGCGCCGCGCACAAAGCATGGGGCGGGGCCTGCGCGCCCGGCGAACAATGGAGCCGCGCTTTGCAAACGGTTTGAAAATCAGCTTCAGCCCGAGAATTAAGGTCCTCCAAATAAATAAATCAATTAAAAAATACATGCCTCTCGCCTCCCTCGGCTTGAAAATAATAATGCATTCCTTGATTGGCTTGCTTTGTTTGGAATTAATTAACGCGGGGGGGGGTACTTGTGGATGGGGGCGGAGAAAGCGTTAACTTGACTCGCGTTGACTCTTGTGGGTCTATATCCGTGTCTGTCTCTCGCCACTCTCTCCCCTCCCCCATCTTTCCCGTGTGTGTTTATGTGTATGTGTGTGTATGCGAGGGTTAAAGACAATGGTTGGGACATGTGTGTTTGCAGCATGTTTTCTCCTTGTTCCATATTGGTTTCACAGATATGCGCAGGGTTTGTTTTTTTAACTGCTGCAGTGGTTAAATCGTCCCAAATTGAAAGGCATTTAAACCACGAAGATCGAATTTCATTAAATGAGATCGCGAGTTAGAATTAGGTCTGTAGGCCAGATGTGGAACATGCAAAAGCGACAAACAGCCGAAGCCACACTCCTTTCCCTCTCCCACACTGGCATGAAATAAAATATTTTGAGATTGGCCTTCGGCGTTCATCAAATTCCCCTTCTCCGGCTATTTCCAATTAGTGGGTTTTCTTTTTTCCCCCACAATACAAAGCGAAGGCCATTTACAATAGATGGAAACTGTTTGCATTTATCACTGTATAAAATGGCATAATTAATTTTCCTCTATGGTGAAATGAGACACAGCTTCGAGCGTACGAATCCATATTTGCAGTTGGGATGCTATGTGCGTCAATATGGATCGTTTATCAGCCTACTGCCAGAAGCGGACGGACTCTTTCTTTCTCAACGTGTGAGTGTGTGAGCGTGCACGCAAGCAAATGTGCTCCAGGAAGGAAAGGAGGCGATGGCGATGAAATTCTAAACAACCGGATTACAGTTCTAAGGAGAAATTATCTGCGTGTTCAGAGATAGCAAGAACGCTATCTCTGGACACTCCGAGTCTAACGTGAGTTAGAAGAAAAGGTTCTATAATGGTTCACAGGATTACCTCCATCTGCCACTGAACTCCTTGCCACCTAAGTACCAGACGCTATTTGTGTGTGAGAAACAAGGCACTGAAAGTATGGGGGGGGGGGGAATCAAGGACATACAGCCTAATAAGCATTCCACTTCCAACCACATTTTTGCTCCCAAAGTTTTCAGTCGTGGCAAAATCAGACCATCTTTTCTCGTTTACATTTATTGATCCTGGAATGAATAATCTTTCGCTTATGAAGATGAGAAGCAGTAGAGGGAACGGTTCATTTCTCCTGGTGCTGGCTCTGAATTCTCAAACACAGTTTTATTTTCTGTTCATTGTAGGGAAATAGGTCACACTCTGAGTGAGAAAGACGGTTGGTTCAAGCCAGTAACTCTTTGTTCAAGCGTTACTTTGAAAATCACCAAGCTGAAGATCGCTACGCGAAGCTTCGTTTTCTCTGTCCTGTTCCTTCAGATACATTGTTCAATCACGAAGTTGTATTCCCCAGAGCTGATGTAAAGACCTTTCCGTGGAAATGCATCTTGCCAACAAACGTGTTATTACCCTTAAGGGAGCCCGCTGGCCTGGCCCAAGACCCCAGGCGCCAGGATAGACGCGAATCCCTTGTATTAGTAGAGTTCCAACTTGATCCAACACCACGATCCAGGCGATTCCCAAAGGCTCCTTTAAAGCTGTTGATTTCCCCCCACCCCCAATGTGAATCATGCCCCTTCCTCTGCATCCTCCCCCCCCATTTTAAATTGGGGTGATTGCTAGTTCGCTTTCGGATTTTCTTCCAGACGCGTCCTTAGCCCTCCATTTGGGGGCTGCTTTTATTGCTCCTTTGTTACCAAGCTGCTATGCAGCTTTCCCCCCTTTTCTTTCTCGAATGCCTATTTGCCTGGTATCGGCTCGTCTCCCTGGCAACGGCCGAGGAAGGTTCGGAGCCCCGGGCGGGGGGAGGAAGAAGAGGCGGAGCCAGCGCTGGGAAGAGGGGAGCAGGCGGTGGAGGAGACGGGAGGTGGTGGGGTGGTGGAGGGGAAAGAGGGGCCAAGTGAGAGACTGGGAGACAGACTGCGCAGCAGATGGCCGCGCGAGGGGGCGGGGCGGGGCGCGCAGCCCCAGCGCAGGGCGCCGGGAGCCAATCAATTTCCGCGGCAGCTCCGGGACGAGGAGCCGGTGTAAACACGGAGATTCGCTCTCCACCAACAGTCCTTAGTTTACCGTAGAGGAGACGATTTCCTTTCTATAAGAAAGCGCATGTCTAGGGTAGTAGGAAAGCCGACAGTGCCTGGTAACTGGCAGGCGCAGGTTTAGGGAGCTGCCGGGGAGGGCGCTGAGCGCTGGCCGGCTCTCCCCACCTCCCCCAGCGTGCAGGGTCGGACTAACCCCGAGGTTTCTTCCACCAAGGGAGAAGGTCGAAAAGGCGGAGGATGAATGAGGAAGGCAGGGCTGGGAAAGGAAAAGAGGTCGTTCTTCTCTGGAAACCGCACAATGGCAGGGAAGGAACGCCAACAAGGTGGAACCGGTAGGAGTTGTACAATAGAAGTGTAAAGTTCCTCAGCAGTGTGCTCTTCTCATGCGGAGTTAAATGTTTCCTTCGAATAAAGCGCCAAAGGTGTTTACATAAATATGATTAAGGAACCCAGGAGATCATGGTGAAAATGTAAAACTGGTTCTCTGTAACACCAGGAAGAAACAGGCATTTGCTCCTTGTTTATACTCCCTTTTCATCCTGCCTTAGCATATTTGTGAGATAGATAATGCTAACCTGTGTACGTATTTTTTCTATTGATAGAAAAAGAACAGGAGACCTTAGTTATTTTTCGGTAAAATGTTAGCACTGGTAAGAATTTTATAGAGACCATTCCACAAAATCTTGAGGGCTTTCTGTATGCCAAACACGCTAATCTAGGCTCTGTTTTCATATCATGGAACAAAGCAAATTCGGTCGTTGACCTCACGACTTTGTAGATCATCCAATTAAGGTGAACTGGAGCATCTGGTTTCACACTGCCACCAGATGAAGTAAGCTCAGGAGAGTTGCCAGATTTCTCCTATGGTGAAGATTAGATCTCACCCAATTGGTGATTCCAGGCCCTGGCTTCTTCCACCAGGCCACGGTGCTGCTTGGCCTTCCCCGAATGGTGCCATTCGCTTAGTAGGTCAGTCATTACTTTCTAAAATATTTACTAAACTCCTGTTAAGCGCCAGGAAGAGGGATTAGACATCAGTTTACACCAGGAACAAATATGGACATGGTTTCTCCTCAAGTGCAGTTCACATTTATATTATTACTTCTTGAAACTTCTTAAAATGTGAAGAGAGCAAGCACAAACAAGATAAATTGTGTCCTTAGAAAACAAAAGATAAGGATTACTTTCTTTTCTTCTTCTTTCTTTCTTTCTTTCTTTTTCTTTCTTTT
Organism: Otolemur garnettii; assembly: GCF_000181295.1. Taxonomy (NCBI): domain Eukaryota; kingdom Metazoa; phylum Chordata; class Mammalia; order Primates; family Galagidae; genus Otolemur; species Otolemur garnettii. The sequence goes on along the minus strand of NW_003852397.1, from coordinate 10,075,324 downwards.
TTTTTTTTTGATACAGTCTCACTCTGTTGCCCTAGGCTAGAGTACCACGGTGTCTTAGCTCACAGCAACTTCAAACTCCTGGGCTTAAGCCATCCTCTTGCCTCAGCCTTCTGAGTAGCTGGGACTACAGGTACCTGCCACAAGGCAGAGCTAGTGGGTCTCCCACTTCCTCCAGGCTGGTATCCCAGTCCACCTGTATCACTTTCCCAGAGTGCTACGATTATAGATGTGAGCCTTGCGCCCAGCCAAGGGTCACATTGTACATTCCTAATAAAATATGCCTTTTTCATCTGGAAGCATACGTGTAGTTTTCAGGAATTCAGGATATATGGGGATCCTACGGTCCTGGTAGTGGTGTGTTCCATCCTCATCTTTGATTTTATGTTACCTGAACTTCAACTCCACAGAAATTGATTAGCTTGCAACCTAGTGAGGAGGAAAACAGGCACAGACTCTCATTCATTCAGCAACTATTTACTGAACTGTCATGTACTAGGCTTTTGGGATACACCAATGAACAAGGAAATCTTTATGGAGCATTTATTCTAGGGTGGGGAGAAAAACATAAGTTAATAAATATAAGTAAGCAAATTATATAGAATGTGAAAAGTCTGTAAGTGTTTAAGGGGTGAAAACTACAGCAAGATAAGGGAGATAAGAGTTGAGGGGAGTATTGGAAATTCCATATTCTATCTAGATCAGAAAGGGCCTCATTGAGAAGATGTACTTTGGGCAGACTTAAAGAGATGAAGGAAGTAATAAAGGATAGCCCACTCAATATTTCTAAGTTAGCAAGAGAGAAAGAAATTAGAATTTAACAAAAAGATCACAAATAGAAATGTGCTTTTATATAGTCATCTGCACTCTGAAGAAAAATGTAGGGTGCTATAGGATAGTATAATTTAGTTAGGAGGTTTAAAGAAGATCTTTTTATTTTTATTTTATTTTTTTGGAGACAGAGTCTCACTTTGTTGCCCCCGGTAGAGTGTGGTGGTGTGATAGCTCACAGCAACCTCAAACTCTTGGGCTCAAGCGATTCTCTTGCCTCAGCCTCTCAAGTAGCTGGGACTATAGGTACCCACTACAACACCCAGCTAGTTTTTTAGAGACAGGGTCTTGCTCTTGCTCAGGCTGGTCTCTTACTCATGACCTCAAGCATTCCACCCACCTTGGCCTCCTGAGTGTTGGGATTACAGGCATGACTCACTGAGCCCGGCCTACGAAGAACTTTTTAAAAGAGTGATTTTAAGTGGAAGCCTAAAGGATGAGTGGGCATTAGCCAAGTGAGGAGAAGAGCTGTGTTCAGATGGAGGAAATAGCAAAGCTCCTGAGGGGGGAAGAGTTGGGCATGGGTTTCAGAGGGATCATTCATGGGTTTTGAGTGGTCATTTTGAATATACAGTATTTTGAAGTTCCTATGATATAACATCCTAGTAGAAAAGTTAACTGTGCAGATATAAGAGTCTGGAGTTCAAAGAGTGGTTTGGAATGTAAATACCAATTTGTGGCCATTCTGTTTGTAAATGTTTTCACAAGCAAAGTCATAGGAAAATACAAAATACAGTAAGGTCCAGAATGATGCCCAGAGTAATTTCACTTTTAAGAGGATGGATAAAAAAGGAGTGGAGACAGCAAAAAAGAATGAAAGGAACTCTCAAGAGTAGATAGAAACTGGGAGAGTGTGTTGTGAGGAAAATCGATGAAGAGAATATTTTAAAGAGGAATGCTTAATTTTATAAAGAGCGCTGGAACGGTCTAATAAAGACAGAAACATTTCCACGGGATGTTGCAGTACAGAAGTTACTGGTCCCAGGCTCCTGGGCAGTTGTTGTAGCGTATTGAGATTGGAAGCCCCATGTGGTGCGTGTGCTGAGAAGAGAAGGTGAGGAAGATGGCGGAGTCACCTACCTCTTTATGAAGCTTGCTGGGGTAAAAGTTGAGAGTGACAGGTCAGTAGTTGGAGAGGGCTAGAGTAGGTTGAGCAAAAGTCTGAAATTCAAAATCTTCAAAATCTAAAACTTGGAGTGCCTACGTGACCCACAAATGAAAAATGTCATAACTGGCCTCATGTGACAAGTCACGTTCAAAATGCAGACACACAACACACAGTTTACTCAATATCCTTGAGGGATAAGAGGCCCTCCTGGTCGTCTCCCACTGCGTTCTATCTTATCCGAGCATGTCCAGACTCGGATGTAGATGTAGATGTAGGCAAGTCCCCAAGGGGTAACAGAATGGTTCAGTGTACACAAACTTTGTTTCATGTACACTATTATATAAAAAACATTATATAAAATTATCTTCAGGCTATCTGGATAGTATTTGTCAGAAATATGCATGGATTTCACGTGGAAACTTGGGTCCCATTCCCAAGATATCTCATTATACATATGTAAATATTTCAAAATCTGAAATCAGAAATATTTCTGGTCACAAGCATTTCACCTAGTACAATGTTTTTTTGTTTGTGTTGTATTTCTTGGATGGAAGCTATTAAGGCAAGTTTGACTGATCTGAAAATTAACTCAGTAGAAAGCAGGTGGGGATGGCGGTGTAGGGAATACACTAAGAAATTGGCTTTTGAAAGACATCTTGTTTCTTTTCTGTAAGGGGAGAAAAATAAGATGGCTACAGATTTGCCTGTGGGAAGATGAGAGAATCCCCCTCTGATGGTTTCTATTTGCCCTTGAAGTCATCAGCTAAGAATGAGGAAGAAAAGGGAGAGTTGGAGTTTAATTGTATTGTAGAAGGTATGGAATAATGATTGGGAGGTACACAATTGAGACTTTTAGGCATGGAAAAACTTTATTTTTATTTATTTATTTATTTATTTATTTGAGACAGAGAGTCTCAAGCTGTTGCCTTGGCAGAGTTTCGTGGTGTCATAGCTCACAGCAACCTCTAGTTCTTTGGGCTCAAGCGATCCTTTGGCCTCCATTTTTCTATTTTTAGTAGAGACAAGGTCTTGCTTTTGCTCAGGCTGGTCTCGAACTCATGAGCTCAAGCAATCCACCTGCCTCAGTATCCCAGAGATCTAGGATTACAGGTGTAAGCCATGGTGGGAAGATCTTAGAGAATACCCATGTCAGGTTGATACATCCTAGGGATGCTTAATCAGTCTATCACAGTTTCTTTCTTATATATTTTTAACTCAACACTAGTATCCACTATCATCATCTTTAAAATTACCAGCTACTTACTTTCCATTTATATGCAACTTGTCGTGTATCTATACAGTCAATATCTGTGCTAAAATAAAATATAGATTTTATATACCTCTGCTGTTGTAAAGATCAATGACAGATAATCCTATATGATTCCATACAGATATCTATAAAGAGAAGGAGGAAGGGAAGAAAACCTACTGTGTGCCAGGTACTGCACTGTGTGAGACAGCTAGGCTTGTGTTTCTCCCTGACCATACTCCCTGAACTTGTATCATTTGCTAATTTTACAGATTTAAAAATTGATGTTCAGCCTGGTTTGGAAAATAAAATTCTACTGCATGTTAGCCTTTCTCCATTGAAGGCTATTTGGCTTCTAGGAATCTACTAAGAGTCGAATGGTTATAATAAGCACAAAACCTTTTATGTCATAGGAACTTTATTTTTAAAGATAGCACCAAAACTGCTAACTTCTTTAACTTTAGACTTTGTTTGGTGTTCTCCTTTCTTTCTTTCCTTTTTTCCTTCCCTCCCCTTCCCTTCCCTTCCTTTTTTTTGAGATCAAGCCTCCCTTTGTTATCCTGGGTGAGGGTGCCTTGGAGTCATGGCTCATAGCAACCTCAAACTCATGGGCTCAACCAATCCTCTTGCCTCAGCCTCCAGAGTAGCTGGGACTACAGGCGCCCACCACTACACCAGCTATTTTTTAGAGACAGGGTCACTCTCTTGCCCAGGCTGGTCTCAAACTCATGTGCTCAAGCAATCCACCAACCTTGGCCTCCCAGAATACTAGGATTGCAGGCATGAGCCGCCATGCCTGGCTGATGTTCCAGTAGAACTCAATTGGAAATATGACTTCGTAATGAGGAAACATCTGAGTCACTGCTTATCTGATCTGAACAATCAAGGCCTAACACATCTACAGTAAGAGTAAACTTTCTGGAATCTTAGAGCCCTTCCCTTGTATTGGTGATCACTACGAAGTCACTGTAAACACGGTTTATTTTTAGTCACTGCTCTTCAGGCATACCAAATGAATTAGCAAGATTTTTTATATGTGAAAAGATAATCAGAGATTAGGACACACACAATGGCAGAGGACAGTAAACAAAAAGCAGGGGGGAAAATTTAAAGAAAAAGTGTCCTGCAGAAATTCTAAACCAAAGCTTATTCATAGTTGCATTTCCCAAATTTTCAATCTTTACTTCTGGGGACAAGCTGAAAACTTTCCATGTAAGCTTTTTGGAAGAACTGAAGGGGATCACTGCGATAATTCCTTTTCCAACCTTATTCTTGGATGTAAGAGGTAAGTAAATAAAGAAAAGCAATCATAGTTTTCATTAAAATACCAGGTGATCGGGTTCCTGGTCTTATAGAGTTACCTGGTCACTTTTCTCATTGTTTTTAACTAGTGGACCAGAAGCAAGAGTAGAAAATTCACATGGAAAAAAAAAAAAAAAGGAATCTTCAGCATTACAGCGTAGGAACCACACAAAGGGTAATTTTTCATTGTTATTTTAGAGTGATAAATACTTCCTGATGTCAAAAAGGACATCAAATCTCTGGCTAGAATGAGGTACTTGAACTAATATATGGTTCAAGAAATTAAAGCATAAAATTATATTAAATATTTATCTTTATACCAATTGATAATGTAGCTGTGAGAAAAGACGTACTAACCCTTAGAAATGATTTGTTGCAATCAGTACATAGAAAGTTTCTATTAAGTACTGTTAATCTAGAACCTTAGTAAGGTGTTCCCACCCTGCGCCTTGCACCCGTCCGGTTTGATGGACTCCTCAGAGCCTTTAGCTCTCTTAGGTTTTGTGATGGAAGACTGGGAAGGACATTGCTATTTATTTGCTCAACAAATATTTATTAATTACCTACTTTATTCTAGGCATTGGGCTACTAGTAATTACTACTAGTACATTCTAGGCTGTAGTAATTTGCCTATTGTTACTTCCTTGAATCCCTACAGTGATCCTGTAAAGTAGATTTTCTTTGTTATTCACACTCCCGAGGGGTTACATAACATGCTCAAGTTTATGCTGTTGTACATGGTCTGGAATGTATTTTCATCCCAGTTCTTGGTGATTCCAAAGTCGTGGCATGGTTCCTGTGGCTATACCCTGCTGTCTTAGATAAAGAATGTTACAGAGGCTCAGCTCCTGTAGCTCAGCAGCTAGGGCACCAGCCACATACACTGGAGCTGGCAGGTTTGAATCCCGTAGGGACCTGCCAAAACAACATTGACAACTACAAACAAAAAATAGCTGGGTGTCAGGGCGGGTGCCTGTAGTCCCATTTACTTGTCTACTTGGGAGGCTGAGGCAAGAGAATCACTTAAGCCCAAGAGCTTGAGGTTGCTGTGAGCTGTGATGCCATGCCATGGCAGTCTACCCAACATGACATAGTGAGACTCTGTCTCAAAAAAATAGAATGTTGTAGAATGTTTCTAGTTCTTAGGGAGGTTATAAAAATGTCCAAGAGACACTAAAATTTGTCTCCAAAAATATAACCTTTATTATGTCTTCCAAGGTCCATATCTATAAAATGGGAATTCGCATTCAAAGAAATAACACATACATGTACACATAACACAGAATCTGACTGGTCCTACTCTGGAATCTGGAAACATCCTTAGTAAGTTTATCCAGAATATCCTCATCACAAAGCATATTTTTGCATAATTGTAGAAACATGAATGGTCAAGTTGTACCAAGGACTTACCCCTCTACCTCTTACCTGGGGTAAAAGCGTGTGTATTGCTTATGGCAGAGAGAAGGTATCTGGAATGTGGGTGAAGTAGGGGGAGCTAGGGAGAGGATGTTAAAGTTGGGAAGGAAGTCCAGGTTTTCCATGTAGCTGGGGCATGAGGTCAGAGAGAAGAGGTACAGCTCTTCACAGTGCCACTGTTAGAAGACTGTCAGGATTCCTGGGCCAAGGGGACCCAAAGCAGAAAACACAGGGGTGATGAAAATGGGGCATTCTTCCATTAGGCTACCGCTGGGATTTGATTTATGTTTTGCTCATAGATTTAAATACTTGATAGTTTTAAAACTTAAAGCACTTTTACATACATGTATACTATTTTGGTTAATACCTACAGTAAATTCAGGTGGTTAATTCTCAGTTATAAAGGACTTAATTAAAACCCTAACTATAGCTGCCCAGAACAGCCAGTATCTTGTGCCCTGCTGGGATAGAAAGGGACTTTTTCACTAGTTGATCCGCTTTTGCCTCTAGTGTACCACCCCTTCCATTTCCATTCCTCTCCAGTATGTTTTTGTTTTATTGTTTTTTGTTTTGTTTTAAGGAATGGAGTCTCTCTCTGTTGACCACGCTGGAGTTCAGAGGCTCTTCATAGGTGTGACCAAAATACATTCAGCCTCAGACTCCCAGACTCCGGTATCTTCCCACTTTTGCCTTCTGAGTAGAGGCACATGCCTTCATGCCCAGTTCCTCTCCAGTATTTAAGGAAAATATTTAAAGATGGTGAGTTTATAACTGGTTTTAGTTTTATTCTCATAGCTTGAAATACTGCTTCTCTGCCAATGACACAAAAATTTCAGAATTTCTTGTCCTAACTGCTAACTCAAATTCCAGATCTATATTGTTAGCTGTCTCCTTACAGGTCTGGACATTGCTGCTTGTGTATTTTTCAGAACTTCCTCATACTCAGGTTATCATTTTCTCATCCAAACCAGCATCACCTTCTGAAATGATTTCCTCAGCTTTCTTGGAGATGTTTTTGACTCATTCCTGTCTCTAATTTTCCAGGCAAAGAATAGAACCAATATAAGGCCTCTTCACAGTAGAGTATGGCTAAACACGCTACAATTCATTAAAATTAAAAACTATAACAAAAAATAAAGTAATGAACCAAAACAAACCTTAAAGCTTAGCCCATTTGGTCAGTCTGCCAACCTTTCCATTCATTTCAGTCCTTTTGCTTTCATAAATTGGGCGAATGTTCCCTTATATTACCTTTTCCCTCTTTAAAGTTTCCATTCATTAGGCTTAACCAAATATAAAAATAATTGAGTAGCAAGGAGAGCACTGAAATTCTCATCGAATAATCTAGTTATATATTTTTTTCATCAAATGGCCAAAAAAAAAAACCCTATAACTTCTCATTTATAATATCCATATTATTGTAATTATGGTGTTTGTAGAACATCTAATAATAAGCAGTAAAGAATTGGATTTTCATTTTAACTTCTTTTTACTAATACAATCAAAAGATTGATTCAATTTACTGGGGGAGAACCATAACAAAATTGTTTGATACCATATAGGCAAATACTTAATTGTAATGTTTGGGCCATATTTTTTCATTTAATGCTTCATCAATGCTTGATTAATATTGAGTCCTTAATAAGTCTCTTAGGATTATTTCATGAAACATATTAAAATGCAATTTTATGTCATTTTTTGAAAAAATATATATAATTCTTCATCATAGTGAATATCTGTGCACAAATAGGGCAATAGTTGAAGTTGGGAATATTGATTTCCATTGTCATTCCATCAGAAATCATGGGAACAAGTGAATATCCTTTGAAATTATCCTTTTAGCATAACACCCATCAGACAAATATCAATCTTCAAATCAATTTGGGGAACATTCTTCTTTGGGACTGGCCTGATAAGCCACCTAAAAAACTGTCTCAGTACTTTATAATTGTACTTTGTGAAGATGACTTCTGTTATTAGAGATAATATTACCCACTTGGATGACACTTCCATAATACAGGCACCTCCCAGGTGCCTCAACATTTCAGTGTTCAACTAGCTTTCAAAAAGTAATTTTATTCATTGTGGTTTTTGGCTGTTTCTGAAATTAATACAGTATTTGTCTTGAGAGAATTGACCACTCTAGGGTGAAACAGCTGCAGGCCAGTAGAACTCTACTCTTGGAGGACATGGGTTCAATTTCAGGTTCAAACACTTGGTAGCTATGTTGTGACCTTACACAGTTAACTTATGTTCTCTAAGCTCAAGTTTTTTCCTTTGTAAAATATGAAGAAATATTCCTGTCTTAAAGAACCCTTAGCACGTAATGAGATACCTAAGTAAGATGTTGTTGTTTTTAGGTGTGCTCTCTAAGACGTTCCTTGTTGGGATGTGACTGTAGATAGGTAGGAGATGCAATGAACGTTTTGAAGTAGCACATGAGGTAGCTCGGGACCCGGCTTTTAGTAGGTCCTCAGTAAAGACTGGGTTTCTTTTCCATCTTACCATCTTGGAATGGGGAGGCGGGTGAGAATCTCTGAAGAGATTTAGAAGTGAAAGGAAATCAGAAAGAACATGGAACAGCAGAAGGTTATAAAGGACTCATTTATAAAGTGAAGATTTGCAGTGAACCCATTTTTTTGACTTCTCCCTTGGGCAGAATTCCCAGAAGAGTTCTGAGAAGCTGACTGAGGATTACCGCCAGCCCAACAAAGCCTGTAATAGAATTGGTGATTCCAAATGAGTAGCTGTGTTTTTATTCCAGTAAGCCAGCCACTCTCTGGAGGGAGGTGGGATTATAGTTCTTAATGAATGTCAGTCTTAATTAATGTGTAGACTTTTACATAATGAAGTAAATGCTATATCCCCACAGTTTGCTTTTCTTATAGCTATCTTTTCTTAATCTACGGTTTTCCTCAAATGTTGTACAAGCCAGAACTGTTTAATTTAAGTAGGCATTCCCCCTCCTTCTCTCTTGGACATCTCCTCTGCTCTCTATCTAGAAGAGCCAGCCCTCCTTGCTGTTTATTAGGGATAAACAGCAATTTGAAAAATTTACATTGCATGTTTTTGAATACCGTGCTTCTCATAGAAAACGCACATAGAGAAAGGAGGTTTCTTCAGGTTCTCTCCCTTTCCTGCTCATTCTTTTTTTTTTTTTCCCTGAGTGTTAATTAAAAATCTTGTTAGCAACAATCTGTTAATAATTTGTTTGCACACTGGATTTCTTTGGACAATATTTCGTTATATCTATGCAAATTTTATTTTTGTTGCTTTGCTTTCTCTCCAGTTTTGAAAATAAGTCATTCAAAGGGCATAGTTTATAACAATCATAATCCTCATTGTGATTATTATCATTGTCCACATTAAAAGATATGAAATACACACACCGTGGGGTGGGGCTCTGTAAGGAGTAACACTTAAGAATTTGGGAATCAGATAAGCTTAGCGTTGAGTAGTCAAGCTTTGCCATTTTCTGACTTTGTAACTTGGGGCTAGGTACCTAATCTTTTTCATCTAAGAAATGGGGGTATTAGGAGTATTGTCTTTCAAAGCAGTTTTGAGATTTATCCTAAGGACCTGCATAGAGGAAGTTTTCATTAAATGGTAGCAAATCTGACTTCAGCCCATAGAGGGAAAAGGTTAGATGTGGAAATACCAAATTGATTTGTGGGAGATCAACCATTCCCATACTGATAAAAAGCAATGTCTTTTTTTTTTTTTTTTGAGACAGTCTCACTATATAGCTCTCAGTAGAGTGCCATGGCAACACAGCTCACAGCAACCTCAAACTCTTGGGTTTAAGTGATTCTGTTGCCTCAGCCTCCCAAATAGCTGGGACTACAGGCGCTGGCCACAACGCCCGGCTATTTTTAAAGGCAGGGTCTTGCTCTGACTCAGACTGGTTTTTAACTCCTGAGCTCAGGCAATCCACCTGCCTTGGCCTCCCAGAGTGCTGAGATTACAAAGCAATGTCTTATAACAACTTCATGACTTCTAAAGCATTTTTGAATTCATTGTTTTACTTAATCTTTATGACAAATGGGAGCTATCATTTGAATGATGATATAGGTAGAAGAGCTGGAAAGGGGAAATGATTTTTTTTCTAGGTTACACTATGAATAACTAGCAGAAAGTAGACTCTAATGCCTGGTAACTGGGTTTCCCAGTGCCCTCAACAGCCTTACAACTGCCTGGAAGATCAGGCATCATACCCCACTTGAGTTCTCTGTGCACAGACTTACCAACATCACTGGCTCCCGGGATGTCTGCCCCTTGTGTGGCTCCATCCCCTTATCTCCACAGCTGTCAGTCCTCTGGAGCCACTGTGTCCTCTGAGAAAAATTATGGACTTCTAGATCGTTCTCATATTTAAGAACAGTTTTAAAAGTTGACTTTGTATACATTGTATATCTTAAGGAAGCACAGAAAGATAGTCTAAAAAAAATCAGTGCCTTTGAATTAGCTGAAACTTTATAAAACTATAGTTATTTACACAAGTGCAAAAAATTAAGAAAGAGAAATGGTCATGTAACAAAGGAAAGCTCTGGACTTTGTAACTGTGGTTTTTCATGTTACAGACTAGTGCCTAAGGTGGGAACTAAATTAAAATACTATACTCAGCTCCTACTTTTTCCATTAAAAAATTTGAATGAAAAAATATACATTCTTGCTGAAGATTTTTCAAATAAGGTAGGAGAATGTAAAGTAACTAAAAAGAAAATTTCCTGTTACTACCACTTCTTGGGAATTCGTCTACCTCCTGGTAACAAGTTGTGGTATATCTTTCTAGACTTTTTTCCTATTTTCTTTCTTGCTTACACAAAAGAAGAAACATGTGCTTCTTTTACATGTGTTTTACCAATGGGATGAATGAAATTATTCTGTATAGTCTATTATTCTGCTTTCGGACTTCTCTTTTTGAACTTTATATCTTGAAGAGTTCCCCTAGAAATACATATTCATTGTTTTTAATCACCATAGCCTCAAGTTGTCCCCCTGGGTAGAGCACCGTGTCATCACACTCACAGCAACCTCCAACTCCTGGGCTTAAGCGAGTCTCCTGCCTCAGCCTCCCAAGTAGCTGGGACCACAGGCACCCGCCACAACACCTGACTATTTTTGGTTGCAGCCGTCATTGTTGTTTGGCGGGCCTGGGCTGGATTCGAACCCGCCACCTTAGGTGTATGTGGCTGGCGCCTTAGCCGCTTGAGCCATAGGCGCTGAGCCATATTCATTGTTTTTAATCACCATATAGTATTGCATTGTTCATATGGAAATAGTAAAATGTATTGTCATTCCTTTCATTGATGAACATTTAGGTTGTTTTCAATTTTTCTCTCTTTTATTATTCATATTCATTAATATTCACAGATATTATTGTCCACATGTATAAATATTTTGGTAGGGTGGCTTGTTAGAAGTATTATTGTTCCATCAAAGAGCATATAATATTTAACATATTGATGAATGTTGCCAAATTGACCCACAAAAATACTATGGTTGTTAATAGTTAGATGAACGGTGATTAAAAATATCCTTTCTGGCTTGGTGCCCGTAGCAGAGTGGATGCAGCACCAGCCACATACACTGAGAGTGGCAGGTTTGAACCCGACCTGGGCCTGCTAAACAACAATGACAACTGCAACAAAAAATAGCCAGGTGTTGCAGTGGACACCTGTAGTCCCAGCTACTTAGGAGGCTGAAGCAAGAGAGTCCCTTAAGCCCAAGAGTTGGAGGTTGCTGTGAGCTGTGAAGCTATGACACTCTACCGAGGATGACCTAGTGAGACTCTGTCTCAAAAAAGAAAGAAAAAAAAATGCCCCTTTCCTTGTATCCTTGTCAAAATCGCATACTATCAGTTGTTCAATGTCTTCTTATTTTACTCATTCTTATTCTTTTGCCTTATTACACTGGATTGTCTTTTTATTATTGACTCAAAGGAACCAGTTCATCTTTACTTAGTATAGCAAATAATCCTTTTCTGTTCTATGTTGCAAATATTTCCTTCCAGTCTGTCATGTCTTTTGCTGAGCAGAAAAGTTTGAAGTGTCTTTTAGTTAGAGCTGTCAGTTTCTTATGGATTCTGGATTTTCTATCTTGTTCAGGAATGACTTTCCTGCCTAAAGAGTACATACATATTCTTGTGTTTTCTTCATGTTTGTTGCAGTTTTTAATGGGATTTTTTGTTTGTTTTTTGAGATGGAGTCTCACTCTGTTGCCCAAGGTAAAGTGCCATGGCATCAGCCTTGGTCACAGCAACCTCAAACTCCTGGGTTCAAGTGATCCTCCTACCTCAGCTTCTGGAATAGCTGGGTCTACAGGCACCTGCCACCACTCATGGCTAAGTTTTCCATTAGTAGAGATGGGGGTCTCACTCTTGCTCAGGCTGGCCTCAAATTCCTGAGCTCAAGAGATCCTCCCATCTTGGCCTCCTAGGGTGCTAGGATTGCAGGTGTGAACCACAGTGCCCAGCCAATTTTAATTCTTGAGTGTTGGGTATTTTTACTAGTCTAATTGGAAACTTAAATTGTTTTTTAAACTCTTAACAATCCATAAATTGCATAGGTAACACCATATTTGTACTAAAATTTGCTTTTAGTACAACTGATTTTCATTGTGTGTGTATTTATATGTGTATGATATAGGCTGAATATCCTACATTTTCTTATTTGATAAAGTTTTACTATCTTCTAATATCAAACATTTTATTGTGCTCATCCTACTAAGCAGAGATTATAGAGCATTTACCTGTCACATGAAATTTGTTGAAATTTGTGCTTCACAAGACACAATGTTTAACATAGCTTTCTTAAGATTTCAGGGTTGTGAAACATAAGCACCATTGTAGTAAAGTGTCATGGCGCTTGTTACTATTGTAATATTAAACATGAAATCCTACCCTGAGCATATATAAAATTCTGTTACATGGTGCTCAGGAATATAGTCTTGTCCCTAAAGATTTACTTTTGAAATTCATATATAAATTCCATTGACCTCTAAAATACATATCTCAAACAAGAATATCAGTTTAATAATCTTTCCAGTTGTTTATATTTTTATATTTTATTTTATTTTTTCTTTTTCTTTCTTCCTTTTTTTTTTTTT
>NW_003852397.1:10050752-10060742 GCF_000181295.1 Otolemur garnettii | reverse complement strand
TAGTCGATGGGGCTCTTCTAAATCAGATAGATCAATTTGCATTCAATTGGTATCTTTATAATGTTGAGTTTACCCAGTCAGTGCCTCCGTATTCAGATCTCTTTTCCATCCTTAGGTAAAAGTTTAGTCTTGTTTTCATTATATGGTATGCAAATTATTCCTCAATAATCTATCATTTTATCTTTTCCTGTTGTTTTTAAGAGCGTTACCTCCCTCTGGGCCACAAGTATGAGGAAATGACAGACATGCTAAGCGATCTGCCTAAGGGCAGCTAGTTAACGACAGCAACAGAACTTAGATAAGAAACCAAATCTTCTGACTGGTGATCTTCTCACAGTGAAGGTAGCTTTTGCTCTTGTCTTGTTTTAACATTCTCTCTCTCAAAAGGTAGCCTTTTGTTGAATCTTGAGTCTAAGCCAAGAAAAGATACCATAATCTCATAACTCTCGGAATCGTAAGAAATTGGAACAATAAACTCATAACGTTTATTTCTCAAATCCTATTTATGTTCAAAATGAGTAATATTCATCTCGATGGAATTTGGGGATTTTATTGCTAACCTATGATTTCCTTAAAGGCATCACATAATTGAAACTTCAGCAAAATGTCTTCAATATTAACTTCAAACTTTACGACAAAATAATATTACAGAAGGTTGTCACAGTCATGTGTTTTATATTTCATTCCAGATTTAAAAGCATAACTTTATTTTAATTAAACTTAGCACCGCCTTTTGTTTAGTGTGGTTGGGGAAACAGTTGTTTGCTTACTGTTAACCCTGGAGAAAATAATGATAGTTTTAGCAATGATCAGTATACTGCGACTCTGTCATCAGATATTTTGGATACTTGATGGATAAAGTCGAGAACTTCAGTGGATAAATTTTGCAGTAAATAAAACTAGAGTTTATTTTAATAAAATTTAAAGAATAGGCAGAAAATATATAGATTCAGGCTTAATGATGCATTCTAACAATGCTTTCTACGGGTGGCTTGTCAGGAGGAAGCTTGATGCGTTCTGTCCCTTGAATATCCAGAGGTCTCCAGCCACTTTCTTTAAAGTTAGTGGTGTATACACCAATTCCATTGCACAAGAAGCACCTGAAGTATTTACTAACCTCTGTTCCCTTTCCCCCTCATCCTTAAGCATAGCACCTCAAACAAAATGCTCATTATGCTCGTTAGATATACCGAATTTAACAATAAAAAAATGGAAATTTGGCTTTTGGCTGGGACGATACTTGCTCCCAGTGGAGGTGGGGGAGCTGAGCCAGACCGTGGACAGAGGGCCGGAGTGAGTGGACTAACCATTGCTGCTGCAGGATCTGCAGGATCTGCAGGCCATTGTGTTTTGCAAGCCATGAAGCATATGGAGCCTCAAGTGAAGCTAGGTTTTCAGAGTCTGCCCAAACCTGCCTTTAGTGGTGGCTATTACAGAGGTGGGTTTGAACCCCAAATGGCAAAATGGGAAGCAGCATGAATACTAGGTGTAAGTCCTCCTGCCCATGAGGGGAAAATAAGAGACGCTCATTGACGAATTGTGCTCTTAAATCACCCAGACCAAGGAGGGCCTCCTTATATAGCAGCCAAAATCAATGGAGTTGAAGATTTACTAGAAGGTCAAGCTAAAATATGAAGTAAACTTATAATGAATTTTATGTTCATATTAGTTTCTGTATATGAGTGCCAATTTTTAATAATAAAATGTCCAGATGTTCAGTTTTGAAAATGATTCAGGACAAGCTAAACCAAAAAGAAAAGAAAGTGAAATTCATAGAGCAGTCTGCCTCTTTAAATGCTCATCCAGTCAAAACTGGCTTTGGTCGATGATAAGAACATGGGTTGGTCTAAATAGGAGAAATTCAGGAAGGGAACTGACCCGAGTGTGAAAGATGAGGGGAGCAGGGTGGTATAGGAAAGAGGGCAGCTGGGCAAGCAAAGAACATAAAATGAAGACCGATTTTTTTCCTTGACTAAGAAGATGATCTGAATTTTTGGTGTCTGTGGAGAAAGTCGTCAATGGCTTGAGAAGGTGGAGGAGTAAACTAAGGATTCTGACACTTGCAGTTACAGAACAGCTTCTACCTTGTTAATGAGCCAGTTGAATAGGAACGCTTTTTTTTTTTTTGAGACAGAATCTCACTTTGTCACCCTAGGTAGAGTGCCGTGGTATCATAGGTCAAACTCTTGGGCTCAAGTGATTCTCTTGCCTCAGCCTCCTGAGTAGCTGGGACTACAGGCGCCCACCGTAAGGCTGGCTATTTTTAGAGACAGAGTCTCCCTCTGGTTGGGGCTGGTCTGGTTGTGAGCTCAGTCAATCTACCGGCCTCTGCCTCCTAGAGTGCTAGGATTACAGGTGTGAGCCACCACACCTGGCTGAATAGGAACACTTTGAATGAAAACCTTAATTTCTGTATTGCAGTTATACGTTACCTTAACATCTTCCTCTCACTAGCTATGTTTCATCATTTTACTTGAATAATTGGTTCAGTAAGAATATAAATGTCTTGTGTCAAATAAATTCAAATTACATAAAAATTACATGGTTATTGAGAAAGGGACCTCTTATTAGCTTATATTGTGTTTTTATATCTGGTAGAGCACCAGCACTGGAAATTCTTAGAATCAAAAATTATAATTTGGTTCTTAATCGAAATGTTTTTCCTTTTGTGTTGTTTGCATTTTGAAAGCCAAGTATTTTGTATTATTACACATAAGCCTCCGCAGCTTTCCTGTGTGTTCCTTGTTCTCCATGCTGCTCAGAGACACAGGCCTTTCTTCTCCACACCTGGCGTGAGAGCTGCTGGGATCTGGTGGCACGGGGTGCTGCAGCCCCAGCCTTTCACGGAGGTTTTGCAGCTTCTTTGGCTGACCTATATCTGCTCTATGAAAGAACATTTGGAAGGAGTTTTGCAGAGTGTAACTTGCCTGGTTGGCAGTCTTGTTTCGTTCTTCGCCAAGAAGAAGCAAGGGGCTCATCAAACCAAATTTGAACCTCCAGCTGCACTTTGAAAAATCATGGTGGTTGATGTAAGATTCAGCAAAGTCTTTGAAGTTCTCCGGCATGCAAGGCAAATTATAATTTGGTTCTTAACTGAAATGCTTTTCCTTCTGTGTTGTTTGGTACCCTGGGCACAGGCTTCAGAGGCTTCCAGAAGCAGCATCAGGGCTGTTTCTGTATCACAGTCACACACTGTGTTAACGTCTTCCTCTCACTGGCTATGTGTCATCATTTGTACTAGAATAATTGGTTCAATAGAGTACAAATCTAGTCTTGAGTCAAATAAGTTCAGATTACACAAAAATTAAGTGGTTATTGAGTAAGGGGCATCTCATTCTTCTATTTTGTGTTTTTATATCCAGTAGAGCACCAACAATGGAAATCCTAACAATCAAATATAATGGAAGTTGACCCCAAACCCGAATCTTCTTTAAATCTTACCAATTAATGGGCCTGAAGTTTCAATGAATCAATCAGCATTGAGTTTTTGAAAGCCTCTGAGATTAAAGATGTTTAAAGTACTGCTGATGGACACTATAGAGATTAAAGTTGTTTAAAATACTGCTGATGGACACTGTAGAGATTAAAGATGTTTAAAGTACTGCTGCTGAACGCTGTAGTGACAGCAACAGTGTTTCCTGGAACCTGGAAAGGGGTGGATGGTTTCTTACTTAGAGATGGCTAACCACCTCCACGGCCCCTTTATCTTGGGCCTGTCCTGTGCCAACCTCCTGTTACCCTTACAGAAAATAGAACAGTGAGATGCTCCTGAAATGTGTGACAGTTGTGCAATGCATTGTAATAATATTATGACCAACAATTTATGCAGGTGATTAATGTTCTTTATTTCTATGAGAGTAAGAAAAACTGTAAGTTAAATAGGAGCATGTGTGGTGAAAAAATGCTTTCTGCTATAATTCCTCTGTAGTCTTTTAAAACTTTATTGTCCTGGTTGGGTTGGCCTGGGTACAATCCTAGGTGAGTTTCCCTCAGGACACAATCCTTCACACCAAAGGTCAGCGACACTTTTTTTTTGTAAAATAGCAGATATTTTAGATTTTGTATTTGTTTCTAGGCTGCTGTAACAAAAACAACGGAGATTTATTCTCTGTCTGGAGCCTCTGAGGGAGAAACCATTTCATTTCTCTTTTTGTAGCTTCTGGTGCTGATGGTTGCTGGCTGTCCTTTGTCTTCTTTGGCTCACTCCAGTCTCAGTCCCCATGGCCACATGGCTTTCTTCCCTCTGCGTTATCTGTGTCCCCTCCTCTTATAAGCCTACTGGTCGGTCATTGGATTTAGGACCCACCCTAATCTAGTCTGCCCTCATATTAACTTAATTACATCTGCAGAGACCCTATTTCCAAATATAGTCACATTCTGAGGTTCTGAGTGAACTTGAATTTGGGGGGACGCTACTCAGCTCAGTACAGCAGGTCATACGGTCTCTGTTGTAACTCCCTAGCTCTGCTGTAGCACTACAACAGCATAGACAGGACATAAAAGAATGAGTAGGGTGTGTTTCAATAACATTTTTTTGTTGTTGCTGTAGAGACAGAGTTAAAGCTCTTGCCCTCAGTAGAGTGCCATGGCTTCACAGCTAACAGCAACCTCCAATTCTTGGGCTTAAGAGATTCTCTTGCCTCAGCCTCCCAAGTAGCTGGGACTACAGGTGCTTGCCACACTGCCCGGCTATTTTTTGTTGCAATAGTTTAGCTGGCCCAGGCTGAGTTCGAAGTTGGCGAACTCAGTCCTGGCCAGCTAAACAACAATTGCAACAAAAATGTTCGAAGTGGCAAAGCTGGCGCTATAACCACTGTGCTACAGGTGGCAAGCCAATAAAATTTTATTTAAGAACACCGAAATTTAAATTTTATATAGATTTCACGTATCATTAAACATTATTTTTCATTTGATTTTTACCCAGCAATTTAAAAGATTGTTCTTAGTTTGTGGGTCTTACAAAAACAGGTGGTGACAGGGCCGGGGAGCAGGAGTTTGCCAACTCCTGATGGCAGTGTTTGTGGGCAGGCAGAGGTAACTACAGGGCAATTTTTCTTCCTCCTGCTCATAAACAAAAGAGCCCCATTCTGAGAAAACCTGTTTGTGATTTGCACCAAGAAACTTCTGATAGCCTCATGTTTCAGCAGAGAGGAAACCAGGCTCATCAGTAATGATGCTAGTTTGGCCGCATCATTCCTGGTGCGCTTGCCAACATTTTGGTAAGGATTTTGTTGTCAAGAGTAAGGGCGATGCAGGCTTAAATGAAGGACGTGTCCTGGACTCCTTGTGTTCAAGGATTAAGACATTTCCCTAATGGATTCATAGCATTCCCTGAGCCAAAGTTTGGAGTATACTTTGGGGGTGATTTTAACTTAAAGGTATTTTGTGATGCAATACTACATGGCATTCTGGCAAGATGTTATCAATCCCTAGACACTCATTCAAGGCCAGATATTAAATAATACTCTGCACATTTGAGCAGACCTCATCTTTTAATGCTACGAGTTGCTATATTATCTAGGAGCAAAATAAATCTAAACTTGCTGATTTATGCATATTACTTCTAATAAGATTTATGCAAAATAACACTTGAAGTTATTGTTAACCATTGTGATTATGTACTTGCTTTTTTGATTATGAAACAAATACCTGCTAGTTGTCGAAAATTAGAATAATGCCAAATTGAACAATATAAAAAAATGAATGTTTCCCATAATCTCAATTCCCAGAGATAAGTTCTGAGATTTTGGTATTTATTTTTCCAAACATCTCCCTCCACGGAGTAATTGTAAAAACACACATGTAATATACTTTTTAAATGTTTTTAAGAGATTTTAGGACAAAGTTTATGAGTATAATGAGCACAGTATGAATGGGCATAATACCTAATTAAACTAAGTGTGCTACTAATAGAATATGAAATAGTTGTAGTTCCCAGTCTTAAGGGATGTGTCGCTGTTTTGTTTCCAGTAAGTGGAGAATAACAATACTTTTATATGTGCATACTATAAAGTCTTGTTATTCAGAAACTGATGCTGCCTTGGTTTGTAGCATCAGTAATGGAGATGTTCTTTCTGTTACAGAGAATTCCAAACAGGTATCCACCTTCTTCAATGACACAGACATTTTCATAAGGCTTACCAGTCACAACGCATGAGCCAGAGGTTGTTAGCTGGTTGATAACTGAGAATATTCTGTGAACCTACTTTGATTTAGGGTAGAGTTCACTGCCAGGATCTCAAGTGGATTTTGTAATGACTGGTGTGGTTTATGCACTTAGCAGCCAGAACAGAATAGCTGAATTATTACCATTCTTGGACAACATGGATACTTGAATATGAAAGTAGCTGGATAATCCTCCACTTGTATGCAAAAGTGGATAATCTTAACACTTGGGTTATGTCTACAAGATGCCAACTTACTTTAGCGTCTTAGGAGGTAATGTGGGCTTAGGAATCACACGGACTGAGGCATGAGTCCTAACTTTATTCTCATCACCTGTGGGGCATTAGACAAATTACTTAAGTTGAGTGTTGGTGTTCTCATCTGCAAAATAAGAATAAATAGCACCCCATTTGCAGGAGTATTTGAAAATTAGGGTTGATATGTGTGTAAAGCAGTAAGCCAGTATCTCCTGCTTAGGAGGAACTCAAAAAAATACCATTTTTTAGAATTGTTATTGAGAGATATTTGGATGACTCCATCCAATCCTCTTGTTTAACAAAAGAATAAATTGGGTTTAGAGGATTACTGTTCTTTCGTTGCTGAGGTGGCTGGCAGAAGACTAGGAAGAATAATTTTGACATTTTAATCCTTATTCCAGTCTTCTTTCCATCATTCATTCACTCTTCGTTTGCCATTTATAATCTACCCATTCAGTTCTGTGTACTGTGTATTCTGCTGAACCTGGGGGATATATAAGTTGACAGCTCAAGGGACTATAACAAACTGGTCAATAGGGCAGTGCCTGTGGCTCAGAGGACTAGGGCCCATATGCTGGAGGTGGCAGGTTCAAACTCAGCCCCAGACAAAAAACAAAACAAGACAAACTGGTCAATATACGGAGGTGGTCAACATAAGGAACTCGGCCTACTGTCCTGATGCACACGTGTGGTGCATGTCTGGTCTATGAAAATTAGGTCAACTTAGGAGGTGCTCGATGTAGGGAGGTGGCAAACTATGGAGGTTCTACTATATATGTGTAATAAATATATATATATATATTATATATGCAGGGTGGCCATAAAGTTTGTGTGCAATATACTACATTAAACTATTTTAAACTGCACATGAACTTTATGGCTACCCTGTATATTTGGAGAATATAAAGGAGAATAAAATGCAGACTCTGTCTTGAGATGCTCACAGTCTAATAGGGAAAAGTATATAAACAGATTCATTTTGCTGAGTTTCTTTGATGTTATAATGGAATTAGTTTATATACACTCATAAGAATTGGTTAAAATAGTGATCTAACTCAGCTTTAAGGAACCTGGAAGGCTCCATAGTGGCAGCGTAGAATTTGAGTTCAGCCCTGAAGTACGCATTGGAGATTTCTAGGCAGTTAAGGGTGTGTGCACATGTGTGTGAGTCGTGTGTGGGGGAAGGGGAGAGGGGTTAAAAGGTGGCATTTTATTATTTATTTTTATTTTTTTTGAGACAGAGTCTCACTGTGTTGCCTTCAGTAGAGTACTGTGGTGTCCCAGCTCACAGCAACCTCAAACTCTTGGGTTTAAGTGATTCTCTTGCTTTAGCCTCCCAAGTAGCTGGGATTGCAGGTGCCCACCACAACAACTGCCTATTTGTTGTTGTTGTTGTTGTTGTTGTAGTTGTCATTGTTTAGTAGGCTAGGCCAAGTTCAACCCTGCCAGCTCCAGTGTATGTGGCAGACGCCCTAACCACTGAGCTATGAGTGCTGAGCTGAGCCAAAGATGGTATTTTAGATAGAAGAAACAGCCTGTGGGATGTTATGGAGATATTAAAGAGGGTGGCATCTTTATGGCAGTGTGGATAGCTTGATGTGATTTGGGTAGTAAGAAGAGGTGGGGCCAGAGGATGCCATGTAAATAGGTCTGGAGTGCCACACCCCTTTTTCTACTGAAACACTGCCATATACTCTAGAGTGCTAATGAGAGTTAAATGTTCATAAAGGGATAAATAAGTTTTTGAGAACTGGTTTGTGAACTGCCTATCATTTATAGTTTCGTTTGGGGGGAAAATGTGGTCCAATTTCAAAATAACAATATCAGGATTAACACTTAGGAACTTTGTTAGTCCATCCAGCCTGGCATAACAAAATACCTAGGTTGAATAATTTATAAACAACAGAAATTTATTGCTCACAGTTCTGAAGGCTGGGCAGGTTTGGTGTCTGGCAAAGGCCCATTTCTCATAGATGGTGTTTTTGTGTTGGGTCCTCATGTGCCTGAAGAGGTGAATAAGCTCCCTCAAGCCTCTTTCATAAGGGCACTAATCCCAGTTAGGAAGGTGGAGCTCTCATGGTCTAATCATCTCCCAGAGTCTCCATCTATTAGTACCATCCTTTTGGCGGGTTAGGTTTCAACAGAAGAATTTTGTTGAATTTTGGAAAGACACAAGTACTCAGACCATGGCAGAACCCAAATTATACCAAAAACCTCTGTATAATGTTTGACTTTCACATAATAGGGTCTAAATACTGGCTAATTTCTTTTATACAATGTTCCAGTTCTTGAGTACTTTTATTTTATTTTTTTCATAGACAGGATCTCTCTCTGTTGCCCAGGCCAGAGTACAATGGCACCATCATAGCTCACAGTAGCCTCAAGCTCTTGGGCTCAAGGGATCCTCCCTGCCTTAGACTACTGGGCAGCTGGGAGTACTGTAGATGTGAACAACTGCACCTGGCTTGAATAATGTTAGATATGAAACTTTAGGACAACATAATAATTTGTGCAGTTCCATAGAATGCAATAAAACTTTATTGATCTTAATACAATAATGTCTCTATTAATTCAACACTATAATCTGATTAATGTTATGTGTATTTAGCTGATTTTCTTGGGACTTAATCTAGGTTAGTTTGATTTGGATGGTTGCTAATTGGGCAAGGGGATAAGCCTATAGGGTCCTAACTATGTGTTCCTGTATAATAATTACATCATATTTCCATATCTAGTTGAAAATATGTAGCTTATGCCTATCTCTTATGGTTAAGATTTTGCTATTTTCATGTATACCTGTAAACAATTACTTGTTTCTGATTTTGTCGAAGAGTTTTATAGAAGTTTGCATGTGGTGTGTATGTGTGTGCGAGAGGTTTTACAAACCTCCCCATGTTGTGTTTCTTTCTTTAGTGAAATCTAAATTATATTATAGTTCATAGACTGTTGATAGATTTTATCTTTGGAAACAATATCTATTTTCTTTTTATTACTCTGGGTTTGAGAGCCTAACATAACTATATTTCCATATTTCTTTACATTTTTTATTCAGGGATGATTATTTTTCTTTTGAGTTCCTATGGAAATATCCCTGGGGCATGATTTTCGCACTGAATGTACTCAGAACAATTTTATTACTCCGATACAGTTCTGAATATTATCTGATTGTAGAAAATGTAGTCTTTTGTTTAAAAATGGTATTTCTTATTGATACTCTAATGGGTATTGGGCAAGACCACCCATAATTCAGAAATAGGAAATTCTTGATAGGCTGAAGGGAGCTGCTCAAAACTTTGGCGAGCTAGGAACAGTGGTAGCTGAGCATAAGGAAGATGGAGTAAAGTACCAGTTTGGGGGTTTAGTGGAAGAGACGTAACAGCAAAGGGGGCCTCTAGCAAAACTATCTTTTAACAACTTAACAAAGGTACTTACTGGGTCATCCTTAGAAACTCAAAACCTTGCAGGGGCATCTAACCTGTGGCCTACAGGTCGCATGTGAATTATGTGAGGAATGTTTTCTTATCTGTTGTGTTGGGTATTACAAAAATTACTCACAGACCTTTTTTTT
>NW_003852397.1:10045942-10050672 GCF_000181295.1 Otolemur garnettii | reverse complement strand
TGTTGTGTTGGGTATTACAAAAATTACTCACAGACCTTTTTTTGACTTTTTTTTTTTTTTTTTTTTTTTTGCTTATCAGCTTATGCTAATGTTTGTGTACATAAAGTGTGGCTGAAGACAACTCTTCTTCCCATGTGGTGCAGAGAAGCCAAAAGTTTGGACACCCCTGCCAGGGTGCTTGATCCCTTGGTTCCATTAGGGAACCAAGGTGGAACTCACTTGGTTCCATTAGGTGAGTAAACCTTTCATAGGAAATGCTAACTACACACAAATCCAGTGTTTTGAAGTCTTAGAAGTCTTCTGAGCATAGGAGTAGCTAGTCTCTCAACAAGTTGCTGAAGGGATGGCTCTGGAAATTTCTGTAGCTATGACAACCACTTTAGGTCAATGTACCAGTCAACTTTTTGCATGCTAAACAAGCCACCTCAAAGTTCAATGGCTTAAGAAAACAACAACATTTATTATTTCTTATGTTTTTTTAGGCTGAGTTGGGGCTGGATGTTCAAGGATGGCCTCACCTAGTCACATATCTGCAATCTCACCTGGGAGTCTTAGATGTTTGAGATGGTTGAGGCTTCTCCCCACGTGGCATCATCCAGCAAGCTAGTCTGGGCTTGTTCCTAAGCATTCCCAGGAGCAAAAGAGGGCACGTCCCAAGGTGCAAATCTTTCTTCAAGTTTTTGCTTGTGTCATGTTTTCTAAAATATCCCATTAGCCCAAGCAGATGACATAGCAAAGCCCAGATTCAAGGGTGAAAATATAGATTCTACCTCTTCATGAGAGTAGGGACAAAAGAGACTTTGAAAACCTTAGAGAAATTACGGTCGTTTTGAAATTGATCCAGCCAGTCACTGTAGAAATTATTTTATTTATTCCATAAGAGGTTATAGCAGCGAGCACAGCTGTACTGTGCCTTCAGAAAATGTCCTATAACATTTGCTATAAGCTGTGTCTATAAAACTTGAAAAAAAAAACCCTACCAATTTAAAAGGCTGACTTTAAGAAGAGAAATAAGAAAATCCAATAACATTTCTATATTCCTCTACATTTTAAAAGACACGTCCACATACATTGCACTTAAAAAAATCTCTTATACTCTTTGTAAACTAGGCATTTGATCATTACCCTTATTTTATAAAGGGTAAACTGTGTGTAAACTGATACACACATTAAGACTCTTAATTGAAATTGCTTATCTAGTAAAAGGAGTGAAATTTGAATTTAGTTCTTGCAACCACACTTTACCCAGGAGTGCGGGTGTCCTGATCATTTAATGCAGCCTATCCATGTAATTATTAGAGTGTCTATGACATATAAATGTAATTATTAGCGTGTCTATGATTTCCTTGGCCATACCACTTATATATCATGTTCCCATTCAGTAAAATGTCTGAAGACCTATTAATCTTTTTAAAGGAAAAAATGTCTATATAAATGGCATCCTCATCAAAGGCTCAATAAATTCTCTTTTTCTGTCTATTTTCCATTTCTGATGTCTGTTAAGACTTGGATTCAGTTGTTTCCATATTATACTTACATGTTCACTGAACTTCATAAGGATAGCTGAATTTCACAAATTTGTCTGGACTCCATTCACAACTCTTGTGTCCATTATTACTATGAAGTAGGTTTAACTTACATTTTTCATATAATTTCAGTATATACTATATATGAACATGTGTGTATTCAGGGGTACAGACACTTACATGTATATCACACACCCATACACATATGACCCTTGTACCTTTTATTTCACACTGCATGATTCTCCAACTGAATATGTAGACTTCCTCGGACCTCTAGAAATTAGTTTAATACAGCACCAGAGAGAAGCAGGCTCCCAAAGCCTTCTTTAATGAGAAATCAATATTCCTTAAGCCTATACTTTTTCGCAATAATTGGAGAATAGTCGTCCTTTCTCACTTGGTTTTTACTGAGATCATCTCTTATGCTGACTAGTGAGATGGGCCAGTCCTGGGCACAGGCACAATTTGCAGCCTGGGTCTAAAGGATTCCTTGACATAATAGCTCATCTTGGCAGAATGACCCCAAGAAGCTCTGATTGGCGCATTCCCCTGAGCGTTAGATGACCTTGGGCTGGCTGTTTACTTTTCTTTAGCTTCAGTTAGCTTACCTTACTTACGTGGTGAGAGGTTCAGGTGAGATAATCTGGCTAAAATTCATTTTAAAACATTAAAAGCTACAGCAACATGAATTATACTAAAACCATGCTCTAATGGTATACCCACAGATGGAACCAACGTAATTATTTAAAATTTTAATAACCAGGTTCACAAAAATTTAAGGACTTTTGGAATCACTCACTGTACCCATCCTATATACCTTTGCAATACTCAAGAAATATCCCAATTCTGGAAGAATCACAACTGCTATGGACACAAAGCCAGGAGCTCAGTTTAGCAGTGAAATTTTTTGATTAATCTTCCGTTCCTCTTCTTAGGCGTCTCCCCTAAAGAGCATGGAGAGTGTCTGCAGAATCCCCCCAGGGTGTATGTAAGAGGAAGACGCGTTCTTCCTTGACCCTTCTCTGGGTGCTGTCCTGGCTGCACAGAACTTTGACTCCTCCCTGCCCTTGGTCTGGATTTTCTTCGTGATCCAATATTCAAGGCCTTGGTTTTCAGGCTCAGGTAACTTTTGTGGCCAATTTATATGCTATTTTTAAAGAAGCTTTCTAGTGTTTTACAGGGACTTTATTTACTTTCACAAGCCCTCATCCATGAGTTCATTATGAAGGACCACACTGACTTGCTTTTCTACTCTTTCCTGCTCTGCCACCGCTCGAGGAAATTACATTGTAGGCAGAGGCATCACGCTGAGAAAAGATGTCTCCTTATTCAGTGGAAGCAATTTCTGTCTTACGTGTTACTTCAACTGTCACAACATTCTCAGGCATGAACTCCACTCCCTTGATTAATATTTATAACCTCCTCTTTAGGTCCCTGTAATGTCAGTGCCTGTGGGGGTGGGAAGCTCGGCACAAGGCAGGCAGTGGTGTGGTTTGCTAATACAGAAGGAGACCAGGGTTGTCCAAAAGTCCCACTGTCAAAGGAAGCCCCAGGACCGATTCTGGCTGCAAACCAGGAGAGGCATTTCTGTCCAGCCTTGATCTAGTCCTAATGGGAGAGAGCATAGATCACTGGAGACAGGGCAAGAGGCCCCAGCTCAGGGTCTGCTTGCTGCTGGCTTGCTCTGGGGCAATTCCCTGATTGGATAACTTTATTTCCCCAATTGTAACATGGATTGTGCATTTGTCTACATGGGCTTGTTACAAAGAGGACAAATGGCATCTGTGCAGCTGCCTTCAAGACATTCTCCTGTTCTCAGTATACTTAGAACTAGGGTATTTAATCCTCCTCCTTTGGAAAAGTTGCCAGGAGCAGCTTGGAGTACAGTCTCGGAAGAGGGGGGATCTGGGCTCATCACTGTGCTGCTTTCAGATACTGCCCACCTCTGAAACAGCATGACCATGTCACACAGCTCTGTGGAATTGTGATCCAACATCTAGGCAGACCTGAGGATTAAAGGCCAAAGAAAAGACTAGCATGTCTGTTTAGACTGAGAACTTCTCATAGGGAATTTATGAAAGCTTTCCTAATGTTTGTCATTAAACTAGTGAATAATTTTTGATAGGTCACGTTGTACTTTGTGTCCGTTTTCATCATTCATTCATTCATTGTGTTGTATTCAATCTACACATATTCCTGGAGAATCTGATATGTCTAAGAATAGAAAAGAATGCTAGCTACACATTAGGGTTCAGGTTGACTGATGCCTTTTATTTTTTCTTTTTTTTGAGAAAGAGTCTCACTATGTTGCCCATGGTAGAGTGCTGTGGAGTCACAGCAACCTCAGACTCCTGGGCTTAAGCGATTCTCTTGCTTCAGCCTCCCAAGTAGCTGGGACTACAGGCCCCTGCCATAATGCCCGGCTATATTTTGTTGCAGTTGTTGTTGTTGTTTAGCTGGGCCGGGCTGGGTTCAAACCCGCCAGCCTCGGTGTATGTGGCCGGTGCTGTAACCACTGTGCTACAGGTGCTGAGCCAGACTGATGCCTTTGGCCATCATTTTTGTTTTCTGATACTCTCAGTTGCAGACAACTTTTCTTTCCCTCGCTTCCTTATTTTCTAGCTTTCTTGGAATACTTTTGGGCTGATACACATTAACATTACTGGTGCACATATTGTATTTCTTGTACTATAAGTTTTATTTATCTTTGAATCTTTAAAGTGACTGGCACATCCCTTGTACTTTATAGATACTCAGTGAGTGTGTAATAGAGGACATGCACAAGTACAACAATAGCATAAGCCAACAAATAATGTCATATGAGCCTTCATACATGGCATATGTTAAAAAGTGCCCTGAAAATGGAGAGGAGAGTTGATCGGGCATTTGGAGGTAGTCAGGGTGGTCCTGGGTAGAGAGGGCCTGAAGGCCTTCCAGGGAGAGGGAGAGCATTAGCAACTGGGAAGAACGAGCAGCAGATAGCCACTGGAGGAGGGAACAGTGCAAATGGGAAGTTGGGATAATTGATTAGACTCTCCTGAAAGCAAAGATGGGCTACCAAAATGTTTTAAGCCATGGAGCGTCAAGAATGCAGAGACATTTCAGGAAGATTTCTAGGTAATGGCATGCGAGAGGCAGTGAGACAGGGGGAATTAGAAGAATTAGTTACTGATGCAAGAGTGAGTGCACATCTCAGCATGAGGC
>NW_003852397.1:10031403-10045746 GCF_000181295.1 Otolemur garnettii | reverse complement strand
ATGGAATCCTTGGATCACACAGGGGTGAGGCAGAGAGAGAGAGACCCAGGAGCATGGAATCCTTGGATCACACAGGGGTGAGGCAGAGAGAGAGACCCAGGAGCATGGAATCCTTGGATCACACAGGGGTGATCCACAGGATCATGTTTGAGACTAAGGAAAAGGGTGGAGTATGAACTGGCTCCAAAGCCTTGTGTTTAGATAACTCTGAAAATTAATGCAAGTCAGAAAATCAATTTTGCAGGGAGAATAGTGAATTCCACTTTACGCATTTTAGGGCTGAGAGTGCAATGGAATGTCCAGGTGCGGGGAAGGCGGGCGTGAAGCAGTTTGTTACAAGTTCAGGACTGAAGCTTAGGAGGAGGTCAGAGGTTACAGTGTAAATATGTACAGATAAAATGCAGTTTTCCAAGTTCCCTGCCTTTATTATAATTTCTCTGTTATAAGCTCCTTGATGGCAGGACTGAGTCCTATTTGCTTTAGTTGTCTGCCTTTGTAGGTGAAGTACCTGGGACATCATAGACATTTCATGAATCATTTTCCTGAAAGCTCTCTAGACCCCCAGGAAGTCCCAAGAGAGCACTTACATGTAAAATTCACAGACAAGGAAAATGTGTAGGGAATGGTCTCAGTATTCTCTTTGTCCTGGAGAACATTTTATTAGTACAAGTCACCAAATTAAAATTTGTCGGGGGCCACCTGTGTCTCAGGGGGTGGGGTGCCAGCCCCATATGCCAAGGGTGGCGGGTTCAAACCCGGCCCAGTCAAACTGCAATAAAAAAAATAGCCAGGCATTGTGGTGGGCACCTGTAATCCCAGATACTTGGGAGGCTGAGGCAAGAGAATCACCTAAGTCCAGGAGTTGGAGGTTGCTGTGAGCTGTGTGACTCTGTCTCTACAAAAAATAATAAATAAATAAATAAAATTTATATTTTCTTTCATCTGATGTTGATGAGTTGAAAAGCTTTAAGCCTATTACAGATAGGATGCCTTTGTTAATTAATATTTTGTACTTGCTGAGTTTTAGGTCCCTTTAAACTCTAAGAAATCTAAGTTTCTTTAAGCCAAGTGAAAAGGAACTGGAGGAAGTGACTGATCCTTGACACCACGAGAGTGTGTACTCCATTAACATCTGCATTTTTTTCCCCTCCCTGTTTCTCTATAAATGAATTCGGCGTGGAGAAATGTTGCTGAGCCTTGGGAAAGAGCACTTTCTGGTTCAGCTTTTGCAGTTGCTTAATCTGCTTTCCCCCTCCGAGCCTGGGAGAGCTCAGGCAGTGCATCTTCCCAAGTGTGGAGGGAAAAGTCCTGCTCCCTCAGCCCCAGCAGTTCTCAGAGGAGCTGGCCTGGTGCCTGGTTGCTCCTGGGAATTGTGCGGGCGCCAGTGCAGCTGCGCTCCTCATTACGTGGTGGCCAAGAAGAGTTCCTTTCTAAGCGCTGTTTTTTAGCCCATAGACATTGAGGCACCAGGATGTTGCAGGGGATTTGGGAGGCCTTGGGCTCTGTAAATACGATTTCCCCCAAGTCGCCCCCTCCTCTTCCTCACCCTGGCCTGGTCCACAGTTTACATGGTAACCCAGCAGAAAGCCTGCACAGCTAAGTCTTTGCTGTCTTCAAGGGGGAGATGTTCACGCTTGCTAAGATGCAGAGAAGGAGAAGGGGGTGGAATGACAGAAAAGGGCAGTGGCTGGAGGCGGTGGGAGAACTCTGCATGGCCAGGAGCAGGCGTGAGACTTCCCAGCTGTGTGATGCTTTTCGGGGACTTTGACCGCTCTGGCCTTCATTCCACTGCAAAATGTGGGGTTCCGACCAGATGACCTTAGCCTCTTCTGTGCTTAATATTCTATTTTGTAAAATTTCCTGGGCTGAGAGAGAATACACACAACTCCTAGTTATTCTTGTCTTAATTCTGCTGGAGTAGTGGGCAGCGTCCAGCTCTCAGTGCACTTTTTCATGCCTTTTGAAGTATTTTGGAGGAGAATAAAGAAAAAGTAAACCTCAGAGAATACAATTGAGCCTGACATTTCTATTACATTCAGAAAACAACAACCTTGAACTAGCGTGTGCAGGCTGGCCAGAACCTGAATGTTAAGGAGGTAACTTCTAGGCTGAGCTACTGATTTATGCTAGCCTGGAACAATCAAGGACTCCCAGCCTGAAGGACTGTGACACAGTTTGAAGGCAAAATAGCTTTTCATTAAAATGTTCAGGGAGGCCTGTTTCTGGCTGTGAGGGGGGGTGCTGGTAGTCACTACTGCCAGTGAGAAGTGGGGTCCGTCTAGACCCTTGGCAAGGCTTGGCATCTATATGGTCATGTGTGTTCTTGGTGCTAAATTCCCATAATATCTCCAGGCAGTTTAATTCTGTGGTGGAACCAACTTAAATAATTAAACAAAGCAAAGATTTGACAACACTGTTCTTGTGGTACAACACAGCTGTGATTCCATGAGCTCGGCGGTGAGAAGGAGTTGGGGGCATCTGTCATAGAAAAAGCATGCTTTGTAACAAATAACAATTTAGCAGACATTCAGAATGCTACAGAACAGAGGCTGTGAAGAGTGTGGTCTGTCAAGGGTGAATAGGTCGTGGTGTCTATTGGGGGAGGTGGTATTAAAGGGGTGTTTGGTCACGTCTGCTTGATCATGGGCATCTTATGAAATGAATCTTGGTGCCAGGGCCGGATCGGATGCTCTCCATCTATAAACACTTTTACTGACTGATTGATAGATGATCAGTCAGTTAACAGTTTGGGAAAGAACAGAAAACTCTTTGGAACAACTAAAAATGTGCTACCTTTCTTAGGCATGTGTGATAACCCCAGAGATTGAGAACGACTAATGACTGTTTGTATAGCAGAAGTTTGTGTATTTGAAAAGACTTTTTCCCTGCTGTCTTTTCTTACTGGATAAAACGAAAAAAAAGTTCTTAAGAAGTGACTAATTTTCTGATGCTAGAGTCTGGGGTCTCTATTGCAAAAAGCCGCTCTTTGATAATGGTGACGGCTTTCTGTGTTCCCAGATGGTACCGGGGATGCTTTTCCGTGACTGTTTCCTCTCTGGTCATACTCAGTCCTGCAGAAGCTGTTTGTGTAGGCAGCGTCATCTACTCAGCAAGTGAGAACTGGAATCATTCTACTGCAGAGAAGAAAGGTTTTGAATCTTAATCTTAAATACCTTTGAATTGTGCGGCTCAGCTCCCCTATAGATCAGTATATCTATCTCCAAGAAAAATTAAGTTACTGTAGGCTTTAGTTTTATAATTAACATAGCTACAATTTCAGTTGTTTTCTCAAAAAAAAAATTACTTTGTAATTCTGTTTTTCACACTTTTAACAGGCAATTTATGTAGCTTAAAATCATAACTTCTTTTAATAATTATTTTTTATTAAATTATAACTTTGTACATTGATGCATTTATGGGGTTCAGGGTACTGCTTCAATATACAAAGTGAAATGTTTACATTGAACCAAGTAACACATCCATCCCAATTATACTCTTTTCTTTTTTTTTCTTTTTTTTTTTGTGGTTTTTGGCCAGGGCTGGGTCGGAACCCACCACTTATGGCATGTGGGGCTGGTGCCCCACTCCTTTGAGCCACAGGCGCCACCCTATACTCATTTCTTAATCGTTTTGAAATGTACCATTGCATCATGCACATTTGGTGAGATTCCCCCTCCCTGAATACCCTCGCTTCTCCCATATCCCCTCTCTCTCCTCTTCCCTTCTACTTTATGGACTATAGTTATGTTTTGCTGTTCGTATGATTGTGTAGGTGGTTATATATTGATTTCATAGTAGTATCAAGTACATTGGATATTTTTTTTTTCCATTCTTGGGATACTTTACTAAGAAGAATATGTTCCAGCTCCATCCAGGTAAACATAAAAGATGTGAAGTGTCTGTCTTTTTTATGGCTGCATAGTATTCCATGGTGTACATATACCGCAATTTACTAATCCGTTCATGGGTCAATGGGCACTTGGGCTGTTTTCATGTCTTGGCTATTATGAATTAGGTTGCAATAAATACTCTAGTGCAAATGTCTTTGTTGTAAAATAATTTTTGATCATCTGGGTATATACCTAGTAGAGGAATTGCAGGATCAAACGGTAGGTCTACTTTTAGTTCCTTGAGTGTTCTCCAAACTTCTTTCCAAAAAAGTTATATTAGCTTTCATTCCCACCAGCAGTAGTATTCCCTTCTCTCTGCATCCACGCCAACATCTGTAGTTTTGGGATTTTGTGATATGGGCTAATCTTACTGGAGTTAGATGATATCTCAAAGGTTTTGATTTGCATTTCTCTGATGATTAAGGATGATGAGCATTTTTTCATATGTTTGTAGGCCACGCACCTGTCTTCATCAGAGAAGTTTCTGTTCAAGTCTCTTGCCACATAGAAATGGGGTTATTTATTCTTTTCTTATTAAAATCATAACTTCTAACGTTTGACATATTCCTGATGTAATGGAAGATGTGTGAAAACACATATTAAATATTGATTTTAAAAAAAAATTGTTAAAATTTTTCTCTTTTTTTTTCTTTTTTGAGAAATAGGGTCTCAGCCAAACATGGTGGCTCATGCCTATAATCCTAGCACCCTGGGAGACCATGCTGGAAGGACCCATTGAACTCAGAGTTTGAGACTAGCCTGGACAGAAGTGAGACCTGTCTCTACTGAAAATAGAAACATTAGCCAGGCATTGGGGCAGGCGCCTATAGACCCAGCTATTCAGGAGGCTGAGGCAAAATGCAATCACTTGAACCTAGGAGTCTGAGGTTGCTGTGAGCTGTAACACCACGGCATGCACTCTCCCCAGGGCAACAAAGTGAGACTCTGTCAAAAAAAGAAAGAAAGACAGAAAGAGAAGACAAAAAAGAAAAAGAAAAAAGAAACAGGGTCTCAATCCCACACTGAATTAAGTGCAGTGGCCTAATCATAGCTCATTGTAACCTCGAATTCCTGGGCTCAGGTGATCCTCCTACTTCAGCCTCTCTAGTATCTGGAACTATAGGCCTGCACCACCACGCCCAGCCTAAAATTTTTCCTTTAACCTGGATTGTCTTGACATTTAATTTTGATGCTGCTGTTTTTATTTTATTTATTTTTCCCTTCTCATTGTATGACTTCTCCTTGTCTACTGAAAAAAGTTCCACTGAGCATGCACACCTCTTTCTGTGGTGTAGTTTCTGCACTCTCCAGTGTCTTCACCTTGATTTGACATGTGTTCTAACGTCTGTTCATTGCTCCAGGCCCTCCCTCTATTAGACTTCCCTCATCTGCTCCGTACAGCACTTGCCTTGCAGGTCCACCTTAACAGAGGCCAAGTTGTCTTCTTTGTGAAGTTCTTCCCTTCACTCAGTTTCTACCTTTGGTCTCCCTCCTCAGACCCGTCCCTGTGTTCTCCCTGGGTCAGCTAGAGAGCCCTGGTGGGTCTCTTCCCTGATGGCTTACCGCCCATTCTCAGCCGTCTGCTGCCTGTATATTTTTACCTGGTTTGCCTGAGTTTCTCAACTTGGATCATTAACAAATGTCTCAGTGCAAAAATTTCTTCACTTTCTGCTGTACTTTTTAACACCCTTTGTTTCAGATTCTTTTATCAGATTTTTCTTATCTTTAGCTTTACCTATAATTTATCCATAGGCAGTTTTTTCAGACAAAGCTCTCAGCCTCCCATGACTTAAATTTCTTCACTGGATGCTACTATTTCTTTTCTAAAACCTTGATCATTGTCTGCCACATTCTTTCCATAGGCTTACTTTCAAATACTCTTAACACCTTTTCCTCTATTCTGGAATACGCTCTGTCTCTTCCTTACCAAACATGTTTCTATATGAAGAAGTTGTATGGAGTATGATTGTTGGGACCAGGGTCTCTGGGTTCAAATTCTAGTCCTGCCATTTACTGATCTGTGTTGTGTGGGGTGCTTAAACTCTCAGAGTCTCAATTTCTTCATTTGTTGGGGATGATAAGATAGATCTTGCTTAATAAGGATATTGTGAGGATGAAATGAGTGATACAGTCTGTCTCTGATTTATGATGGTTTGGTTTAGGAATTTTCAACTTTATGATGGCGTGAAAGTGATCTACATTCAGTAGAAACTGTACTTCAGGTACCCATATGACCATTCTAGTAGCCAATAAATTACATGAGATATTCAACACTTTATTATAATAGGTTTTGTGGTGGATGATTTTGCCCTGTCAAGTGTTCTGAGCACATTTAAGGTAGACGAGGCTAAGCTATCACGTTCACTAGGTTAGATGTATTAGATGAATTTTTGACTTATGATATTTTCAATTTATGATGGGTTTATCAGGACATAACCTCATCATAAGTCAAAGAGCATTTCTGCACATAAAGTGATTACAATAGGTCCTGAGCAGGGGTGGACACCACTTAAGTGGCAACTCCTATTATCACTCACATTCAGTGTGTTCAGTCCAAGGCTCTCCAATCCCTTTTCATTCCTTTGAAGACCTAAAACAAGAGTCTGCACATATAAGGTTGTTCAATAAATATTTGTTAAAATCATCTAGATAATTTTGGAAGAGAAATTAATTCCATGGATTTGGGATGTGATTCTTAGTTGTCTTACCTAAGTTCAAGGCATGGTCATATGTAATAGGGCTTATCGTGTATCCTTGGCCATTGAAAGAGGGCTGACATGTGGTGAGGGCACAGAAAATATTTGTCAAATAAATAAATTGTCAAATTCTCTAAGTTTAGCTTATAAACTACCTCTTGGGTCCCAGTGAAATAAAAAATATAACTTATTTTTAAATTAAAAATAATTTTTTCTTCTTAGTAGAACTGTGTATATGTCCACGCACAAAATGTACATACATAAAATATATAGTATATCTGTTGTATGTATTGTACAACCGTCTACATATAGCTTATGTGCATATATATACTTCCGGAAGTTAAAAATATGAAATATATACAATACCATCACCAAAAATATTTAGTGTGTGTATATTTTCAGAATTTTTGTGTGTATTATATGTAAAGTCATTTCTAGATAAAAACTGGATTATATTACACCTAGTATTTTATAAAATCAATTATTTTGTTTACTTAATTAAAACTATGGTATGAACTAAATGTCTACTTTATAATGAGCACCAAAAGTGGGTTAAGAAAACCATCTGGCTTTTATTTTTTTCTTTCTACATATCTACTGTTTTTATCCCATTTTCTTACCCCTATGGTGTCTGGTTTAAAATACTGCGATCTAGAAGTGCAGTATTTTTACTTTTTGCAAATTTTTTTTGGCTAGGTATGGTGACTGACACCTATAATCCTTGCATGCTGGGAGGCCAAGGTGGGAGGATCCCTTGAGCTCAGGAGTTAGAGATCAGCCTGAGCAATGAAAGACCTGATCTCTACTTAAAAACAGAAAAGTTAGCCTGGTGTTATGGCGGGTGCCTGTAGTCCCAGCTACTTGGAAGTCTGAGGCAGGAGGATTTCTCTAACCCAGGAGTTTGAGGTTGCTGTGAGCCAGACTGAGGCTGCAGAACTCTAGCCCAGGCAATAGAGTGAGACTCTGTCTCACAAAAAAAAAAAAAAAAAAATCACTTTTCAAGAAGGAGACATTTAACTTACACTAGAACATACATATTAACATTCCAGAAAATATAGCTAATAACTTTGTTTTACTTTATTACTTTGATTTTCCTCTTAGATTGATTTTTAAAATATTTTACTTTATTTAACAGGACCTTGCAGCTGAAATTTCCCATTGATTTTCAGGATAAGCACTGAAATTAAGGATTCTGTAATAGAGCATAAACACAGTGCATACTCAGGGAGATATTTTCAAGGAGGTTGAAAGCGTTGCTTTTCAGGAACTGAGCAGTCCACCTGTATGCGGGACCTCACCAGAACCTTTCTCTCCACCCATAGGTGTCAAGAGAGTAAAGACACTGCTGATTTTTCCGAATTCAGTTCTTGTTTATAAAAGATTCTCAATTCAAGGTCAGAATAGTGGCCAAATGTGGCAAACAGGAACAGTTAGAAAAATAAGAGTGATTTAACCAAGAGGCCCCCTCTTCACATTGTAAATGGATCAACAGTTAACAGAAAATGTGCTGAATCAAAATCGGTCTCATTAACTCCTGGGTAGTAACTTCTTCCCCGAGGACACCCCTCTCCCCAGCACAGCGGTCCAGAAGGAGGCTTGGCTGAACTGTGAACCGGGAAGTCTCAGGCAGTCGATGAACTATCTTTGCTTTCACAAATATTTATAAACCAACACCCTGTTTTCTCTCCCCATTGCCATAGAAATGAAAAGAAACAAAAGGAAAAAATAGGAACATGAATTGCAGTTTGAGGTTTATGAGGTATTATAGATAATAGTATAGTATAGATAATAGTATATGAGGTATTATAGATAATAGACTATAGGTATGATAGTTAAAAGACTTATTTTTTTTTAAAGCAACATTTTTCACTCTCTTGATTTTCTGAAATAGCATAGCAAGGAAATATTTAACAAAAGCTCAAAATATAAGAAATGAAGTTCAGGTAGAACCCACAAATGAAATTTATCTAAATATCCAATTTATTTTATAATTTTTATTGAGCTTCCAGTCTGGAGATAAGGGGATAGAAAAAGGGAATAAGTTATAAAACTTACATCTCTTACTAAGCATTATTGGGGTGTTTTAGTTTAAGTCTTCAGAGACAAATAAGAATATTTAATGAAGTGACAAAGGTAACCAAAGCTGCAAAAATCAAGTTTCTACAAGGTTCTTACACCAAACAATACTTTTATTTTTGTTTTTAATTTTTTTTCTGTTTGAGACAGAGTTTCATTTTGTCACCCTCAGTAGGGTGCTGTGGCATCACAGCTCACAGCAACCTCAAACTCTTGGGTTTAAGCGATTCTCTTGCCTCAGCCTCCCAAGTAGCTGGGACTACAGGCACCTAACACAACGCCAGACTATTTTTTGTTGCAGTTGTCTTTGTTGTTTAGCTGGGCTGGGCTGGGTTCAAACCGGCCAACCTCAGTGTATGTGGCTGGCACTGTAACCATCGTGCCATGGGCGCTGAGCCCAAATAATATTTTTAAACCAAAAATTACAACATAGATACCAGTCAGAATGTCCATGTGAGAATTTTGAATAATTGTATGTGGCATGTTTTCTTAGGCCAATGGTTAATATCGTGCTTAAGCTAGAGCTCTTTCCTTATTCCAGAAGTTCTATTAAAGGAGTTTTCAGCTGCAGTACATCTGTCACTATTCATGTTTTAGTAATGTCGCTAAAGCTACTGGTAGAAAAGTACATTTTTCTGACACTAAATTCTATTTGCTTAGAGTTTGTCTTCTAAATGAGTAATGTCTAAAGAGAGTCACAATCTGAAAAGACAGTGAAGCTTCAGCTGGTCAGTTTCATTTCTCCCTCCCTTTAAATCTGTCTTTAGCTTATGCAACACCAACAGAATGGAGTGACTTCTGGAGTATTTACTTTGTAAAGATACTAATTTTCCAGCAGACCTTTCTGATACACATATCAGAAGGTCCTTGGAAATCAAGCCTTATCTATCTTTCTCTTATTCTCTCCCTGTCCTCCAGACCTTCACTTGGTTAATCTTGTAAAGCAAACTGTTTTATTGACCTTGAACATTTCATTTGTAGCCTTTGAAGAAAAGCATGTTTTTTTTAACATATTGTACGTGTATTGCAAAAGGGAAAGAGTGCCTGTTAGTCAATGTTCCAGACAATAATGCTCCTCAGGCTTATAATTTGGGAATGCACAGATAATTAGAATTTACAACTAAGTGGAAAGACTTTGAATAACAACATCAAAATCTTTTGATGATATAACTGAAAGAGACTAAACAAGTTATATAGGTCTTCTCAAAACCCAAAATATTATCCATTTTAAAGAGGGGAAAAGGGGGAGGATGGAGGGAGGGTGATTGGTGGGTCACGCCTATGGTTCATCTTATAAGTGTATATGTGAGTTTTTCTAAATGTAGAATATGAATGTCTTAACACAATAACTAAGAAAATAACATGAAGGCTATGTTAACCAGTTTGATGAAAATATTTCAAATTGTATATAAAAAAGCACACTGTACCCCATGACAGTATCAATGTACACAGCTATGATTTAATTAAAAAAATAAAATACGAATACATGTTCCATGCAAAAATTTGGAAAAAATAACAATTCCAAATACTTCTGTGCACTCTATTCTGCTTAAAATATAGAATATTACTTAATCAATATACCTGTTCAGTTTTGTATGTTTTTTTCAACTTGATGTAGACAGGAATCACAATGTATGTATTATTCTGTAACTTTCTTCTTTGGGCAATACTGTATTTGTGAGGTTGATCTCTGTCGATACGTGTGGCCATAGCTCATTTGTTTTCATGTCTGTATAGCGTTCCATTGTGAAAGTGCATGCGTACATTACAATCTATACAGTCTCATATGACTGAATGTTACTTCCAAATTTTGCCACATTAACATCGTGGCTGTGAACTTATATCTGTTGATGTACGTGTAGAAAAAAATTCTCTACATTACATTCTAGAAATGGAATTGGTGTTCATGGATAATGCACATCCTTTTTTAAAATCAAATGTTTCAAATATTTTCCAAAGTGGTTGTAACAATTTATATGCACTGTATGAAGTGCCACCAGTAGTGTTTAAATTCTGAATCTTCCACGTTTGTGCCAGCATTTGGTATGGATAAAGTTCAGAATTTTTGCTTTGCTGGTGGTTATGAAATAGGATCTTGTGATTTTAATTAGCTTTTCTATGATAACTACCACAATTGAACATCTTTTTAGCTGAGTTTTTTTTGGGGGGGGGCAGTCCCTTTTTTCTTTCTTTTTATTGCTTTCCTGTTTAAGTCCTTTGCCCATTTTTCTATTGAGTTCTAACTCTTTGTCAGTTATGTTTTAGAAATATGGTTCCTTAGTTAGAATTGTATTTTCATGTCCTTTGTCTTTTTATTATGGAGGTCTTACCTACAATCAGCAAAGTGAATAAATAAGTACACAGAATTATTATATGCACACATGCCCACAGAGCCATCACCTAGATCAGGGTACAACACTTCTGAGACCAGAGTGGAATCTCTCAGGCCTTCTGTCCCATTGATTCCCCTAAACCACCCACATCCCCAATATTTTACTCTCTTCTACTCTGGATTAATTTTGCTTCTTTTGAGCTCTTAATGAACAGAAACATATCCCATATGCTATTTTGTACTGAGTTTCTTTCATCCAACATTATATCTGAGAGTCGTATGTGAAAATGTGTTTCTTTTCATTTTCCTGTAGTATTCCATTGTATGACCATTATTTGATTTTCCCTTCTACAGTTGGCTAGACTGTTACACATTCCTACTGTAAACATTCCTCTACTTGTTCTCTGTTGGGCAGTAGCCCTTATTTTCCTTGAGTCTACACTCTGAAGCAAATTTTCATGTTTGGCTGTAGTAGACATAGCTAGACAGTTTGCCAAGGTTGTTGTGCCAATACAGACTTAACACCTGCAGTGTAGAAGAACCCAGTTGCGTAATATCTTCATCAATATTCAGTATGACCAGTCCTTGAACTTTAGACACGCTGTGTTAGATTGGCCCCTTCCATAGCCTGAGCAAGAGTGAGACCCCATCTCTACTAAAACAGGAAAAAAACTGAGCAAAGAGGATCGCTTGAGCCTAAGAGTTTGAAGTTGCTGTGAGTTATGATGCCATGGCACTCTGCCAGGGGCAGCAAAGTGAGACGCTGTCTCAAAAACAAAAATAAAATAAAATGAAACAAGGAAAGGAAAGGAAAGAAATAACCACCATCCTAACTTTTGTAACAATCAAATCTCTATTTTTCTTTTCATTTTAACACCAAGATATGCCATCCAAAATAATTTAGTTTTGCCCTTTCTTGAACTTTTTATGAATGGAATCCTACTAGGTGCATTCTTTATTCGTGTTTCTTTTACTCAACATGACGTATGTGTGGCTGATCCATGTTGTAATGGTATCTTTTTAAAAAGAGTAAATTTTCTAGCATTTTGTTTCTGGAAGTTAGAAATTTAATTCATTTTGCCAATAGGCAGATCAATAGATTTTATATACCAACTGTACTGAAATTTCCTTCTTTTTCTTTCTTTCTTTTTTTTTTTTTTGAGACAGAATCTTTCTATGTCACCTGAGCTAGGATGTCACTGCCTCAGCCCAGCCCACAGCAACCTCATTCTCCTGGGTTCAAGTGATCCTCCTGCTTCAGCCTCTCAAGTAGCTGGGACTACAGGTGTGTGCCACAACACCCAGCTAGTTCTTCTATTTTTAGTAGAGACACTCTTCTCTAGTAGAGACACTCTTTAGAGAGAACAAGACTCTCACTCTTTTTCAGGCTAGTCTTAAACTCCTGACTTTAAGAGATCCTCCTACCTTGGCCTCCCAGACTGCTAGGATTACAGGCATGAGCCACTGTGTCTGGCCTGAATTTTCTTACTATAGC
Source organism: Otolemur garnettii (assembly GCF_000181295.1). Taxonomy (NCBI): domain Eukaryota; kingdom Metazoa; phylum Chordata; class Mammalia; order Primates; family Galagidae; genus Otolemur; species Otolemur garnettii. The sequence continues at coordinate 10,033,257 of NW_003852397.1, read as the reverse complement.
TAATAATTTAGGTGTAGATTGTTTTGAATTTTTTTTTATTACCTACTATATTATTGCATTTACGAACATTCCAGTCCTTATGCCTTAGGTGTGCGTTCAATCTTTTCGTTCATTTCTGCTTTACTATGCTAGTTAGGACATTGTTGAACCAACTGAAAAATAGTTGATATGCTTGTTTCATTCTTGTTCTTAAAAGGATCACAACTGATTATGGTGTTTATTGCACATTTCTCATAGATACCTTCAAGTATGCTGAGGAATTTTCCTTTCTCCTATTTTGATGTGAGCATCTTTTAATACTGTACAAAAACTGGAAAAATGCATCACCAGCAGATTTGAACTATAAGAAGTATTGACTAGGCATGGTGGCTCACACCTGTGATCCTAGCACTCTGGTAAGCAGAGGTGGGAAGATTGCTTGAGGTCAGGAGTTTGAGACTAGCCTGAGCAAAGTCTGACCTGTCTCTACTAATTAGGTGTAGTTTCAGCTACTCCAGAGGCTGAGGTAGGAGGATTGTTTGAACCTGGGAGTGTGAGTTTGCTGTGAGCTCATGTGAGCTCAGCTGAGGCACTCTAGGCCAGGTGACAGAGCAAGACTCTGTCTCAAAAAAAAAGAAGAAGAAGAAGAAGAAATATTAGTGGAAGCCATTCAGACAGAAAGAAAAATAATCCCTAGATGTAAATTAGGATCCACATGAAACAAAAGAGGACATTAGAAAGAATAAATAGATGCATGAATATAAAAGATATTTCAACAAATCTTTTAAAGTGATAATTGAATGCTTAAACTGAAAAATCATAATGTATTATGGGTGTTATGATAATACATATGAAAATTATTCAACATATAAAACAGCAGCACAAAGGTAGGACCAGGGATCTGGATGACCCACTGGAAGATTCCTTCCTATATGTGCAGTAGTATATCATTTCTTCCCCAGAATCACTACATTCTTTTATATTTTTAATGTTTTCTTTTATGACCCTCATAAGCCGCTTTATTATTGTTTTCCAGAGGCCTTGCTCATTTTATATTAGATTATCTCTTTAAAATTCAAACTTTAATTTTTATCAAATGAATTCATGTACATAATTTCCAGTCCTATATTACAAGACTAGTATTCTTCCAACTTTTTGCATCTTGATTTTCCATTCTACTGAAGTGTTTTCAAAATTTTAATTTATTTTTAATAATGTTTATTTTTGTATGTCAAACATTATTCTTATGCTGCTATTTTTATTTTTTCATTTATCTTATTTTCTACTAATTTTCATACTTTACAAGATGAGGATTTAGCTCTTTTACACTGCCCCCATCCATATTCCTCCACTCGCACAAACTCCCATCTGTTGTATCATGCATTTTTTGTTAAATGAATATTTGGTGTCAATATTACATGACTGAAAATTTTGTTCACAGTTGAGCTACATAGTGTGCTATTTTCATTTTCTTTCTTGGACTACCTTATGTTTCCTCTTTTGCAGAGTTTTAAAATTTATCATTAATTAAATCCTAGATGTTCCAACACAACTACAATGTTTATTTCAATATGGTCAATTATAGTAATAATACAGGCATCCCTGGGTTATGAACAAGCTGGGTTCTAGAGGTTTGTTCTTAAGCTGATTTTGTATGTAAGTTGGAACAGGTACATTTACCTATGACTTGTAATAGGCTCCTTTTGTCTATGTGACTTGTTGTTGGTTGGATGTTTGTTACCCGGGGACTGCCAGTGTACATGTTTCATCTTTTAATTTTTGTGGCATTCTTCTTGACTCTGCCAAGGAGGTGGTGGTGATTTGTCATCAACTTTACAGAAGAGAACTCCCCTTCTAGCCTCATTTCTGGGAGAG
>NW_003852397.1:10023102-10031123 GCF_000181295.1 Otolemur garnettii | reverse complement strand
CCCGGCTATTTTTTTGTTGTTGTTGCAATTTGGCCAGGGCCAGGTTTGAGCCTGCCACCCTCGATATATGGGGCCAGCGCCCTACCCACTGAGCCACAGTGCCGCCCAACTTAGTCTTTCTTGACTGACAGAGCCTTCTTTCTCCAACTGGCAGTCGCTGCTATCCAGCCAGCTGAACATCAATCTGGGAAGTCTTTTGACCTCTTTCTTTTCTTGTACCAGCTGATGTTGGAATCAAAAATCTTCCTCTTTCTTGCTTTACCCTCTGGTTTGGTGAACACACATTCTTCAGTAGCTTCTTCAGAAGGATTCATGGAAAGTAAAGTTTTTAAGACCTAAATGACTGAAATTTGTCACACTGGATTTGATTTATAACTTGGCTGATTTCAAAAATTATTGTTAGAAACATTTTCCTTTTGAAATTTTGAAGATATTTCTTCTTTAATTACTACTAGAAGTGTCACTATTTGAAATATCTATACAGTGTCATTTTATGTAACCTCATTTTTTTTTTTTTTTTTCTGGAAGCTTACAGAATCTTCTCTTCATTATCAGTCTGAAACTTTACAGTGATTTGCCTTGGTGTGTCTTGCTGCTTTGCAATTAAATTTGGAAACTCACGTTCATTAGTTCTGGTAGTTTTCTTACATTATTTCTGCAGTAAAGTCCTCCTTACCATCTTCTCTGTGTTTCCTCTTTAGAATTCCTGTTTTTTAGATACTGGATCTTCCAGATTGGTCCTTTCGTTAACTTTTATCCATTATTTTTAGTGTTCTTATAATTCTGTTGTATTTTCTGGGAAATTTTCTCAACTTTCTCTTCCAAGCTTTCTCTTGGTTTTCCTTTGTTTGGTTTTTCTCATAAACTTTTAAATTCTGAAGCTCTCCCCTCCTTTCTCTCCCTCCCTTCCCACATTCCCTCCCTCCACCAGTCTTTCTTTCACTCCTTCTCTTTTACTTTTTCCTTCCCTTCCCCTCTTTTTAAAAATTTCTTTTTATTTGTGCTTTGGCTCCCTACATTTTTTCTCCTATGTGCTTATTTATTTTGATCTTACTAGAGGTTTAAACCAAATGTTTGTGAATCCTTGGCTGAGTTCATATTATGGGTAAGGCACTAAAAGCTGATTAAAATCTTTAAGAGCATGGGTTTCCCCATTATGACTTTTGCTTTAGTATTCTGGTTGGTCCTTATAGCAAGTTTATTTAAGACTACTTCTTTTGGGCCTGGCGTAGTGGCTCATGCCTATCATCCCAGCATTTTGGGAAGCCAAGGTAGGAGGATCACTTGAGGCCAGGAGTTTGAAAATAACCTGGGCAACAGAGTAAGGCCCTGTCTCTGCAAAAAAAAAAAAAAAAATACTGTGTGTGATGGTGTGAGCCTTTAGTCCCAGCTACTCTTGGGGAGGTTGCTGCCGGAGGATCACTTGAGTCTAGGAGTTCTAGGTTACACTCAACTCCAACCTGGGTAACACAGTGAAAAACCATCTTTAAAAAATAAGAACTAGGCTCCGTGCCTGTGGCTCAAGCAGCTAAGGCTACAGCCACACACACCAGAGCTGGCAGGTTTGAATCCAGCCCATGCCCACCAAACAACAATGACAGCTATAACCCCAAAAATAGCCAGGTGTTGTGGCGGGCGCCTGTAGTCCCACCTACTTGAGAGGTGGAGGCAGGAGAATCACTTGAGCCCAGGAGTTGGAGGTTGCTGTGAGCTGTGATCCACAGCACTCTACCAAGGCGACAGCTTGAGGCTCTGTCTCAAAAAAAAAAATTAAATAAATAAAAACTAAATAAAATTTTGATGAAACAACATTTTTTTCTCGTGACTAGGTTGCTTAACAGGGATTCAAAAACAAAAAAACTGAAAAGCCAGAAATGGATTTTATATTGCAACAAATGCTTTCTTGGTGTCTGTTGAAATCATCATATGCTTTAAAACCTTTCCTTGGTAGGGTTTTTGTTGTTGTTGTTGTTTTTTAGTGCCTCCCTATTTTACTCAGGCTGGTCTTGAACTCTTGGCTTCAAGTGAGCCTCTGGTTTCTACCTTCCAAAGTTTTGGGAGCCACTGTGTCCACCCTTGGTGGGGATTTTTGTACAGGAATGCTTCAGGATGGCTCTATTGCTCTTCTCCAAGGAGATGCTGAAGTTTTCTGTTTTAGGAAAGGGAAACATTTCCCTTGACCACACAGAGGTCAAGATTTCCCTTTGCAAACAAGGATTTGATCTAGAAAGGCTGTGACCTATGTAAGTTAAGGACTCAACTAAGTTTGTTGTTAACTCTCACATTTTTTGTTTTTAATATAATTTTTGCTTTATACACAGTTCATATTAGATTCAATCTTATTAGCATAACATCTAATACATTGCATTTGGCACACTTTAAGGGTAAGAAGTGGAATTTACTGAATGTTTTTTCAATGAACACCTCATCTGTGGTTCAGCTCCTTTCCTTACCATGACATAGTTTTCCTCCCACTCTTTGTCCTTATGTGGCAGTCAAAAGACAGTATTTTTTCTTTTTTTTTTTCTCCCACAGTATCTTGTTCTTCCATGTACTTCCCCAAATAAGGGGGAAGAGTCAGGAACCTGTTTCAATCATTAGTATCAGCAATGGCCAGTGTCTGAGTTGTCTCGTGTGTTGAACAGTGTTTAGCTAATGTTCTTCCTTAACCATTGAACTAAGACTTTTTTTTAAAGAAGTCTCAGGAATGATTAGAAGAGTGAAAAAACGTGGGGCAGTCTAGAGATTTAATAATGGAAGAGCCCTGGACCCAGCAATGAATCTGGAGGTTTCTGGCTCACCTCTGTACCTAGGTGAGCTTACCTGGGCCTTAGTTCCCTCATCCATGGAACAAAGTCGGTTGACTTCACTAGATCATCTCTATGGTTGCTTTGGGTCCAATGTTCTTTTGTACTTAAAACAACATCAGCTGTAGAAAATCTTCAGTAAATGAACATGATGGATTTCGTTATTTAATTGTGAATTTATCGTTAAGTTGAAAGGTACCTCCTTGTATTTCTGAATTGAATCTGTTTTCCTTTTTTATTATGAGAAAATTTTAAAAATAGAAAAAATAGAAAGTTTGCAGAGGAACATTAAAGTATTTCCCTGGAAGATAAAATAATTCCCCCCCCCCCCAAACAAATGCTATCCATGTTTAAATCCCTGAAACCTGTTATTGCGTTATCTCACATGGCAAAAGGACTTTATGGTTGTGGTTAAGCTAAGGCTATTGAGATGAGAGGGGAGCTTGGATTCTGCAGGGGGACCTCATTTAGTCATAAGGCTACTTTTCAGTGGGAGAGGAAGGTAGAAGAGGTTAGAGTGATGTGAGGTGAAGATGACTCAACCTGCCTTCTCTGGCTTTGGGAATGGAAAAGAGTGTCATGTGCTAAGGAATGTGGACAGTCTGTAGAAGCTGGAAAAGGCTGGGAAATGAATTGTCTTCTAGGCTTCCAGATGGAATGTGTCCCTGCAGAGGCTTGATTTTAGTCCTCTGAGACACAGTGAAGATTTCTGGCCTTCAGAGCTATAAGGTAAATTTGTGTTGTTTTAAGCCACTGAATTTGTGATAATTTGTCACAGCAGCAGTAGAAAATTAGTACAATCCTCATGCCTGGTCTATATTATATTGACAAATATACTTTAGTTTTTATTTTATTTCTATGCATATTGTTTACATAGTAGCAAACATTTTGGCTCTGCCTTAATAACCCAGAATTTTGCCACACTGAGTTCATGGTTGATGCTCCAGTTAAAGGAATAATGAGAAAATTGATTAATCATGCTTCTCTATATCATTATAGTCCTATATCTAATTATTTCCTGGAACTGTGTTTCATTCTTAGAATTCACAGAATGCTGATCTGGAGAGAGCTACAAATATGATTTAATGAAGTCTTCACAAGAGAAGAAATTATTACCTGTTTAGATTAAACCCAAGAATTTTCCCCACAATCATCCAGCTAGTTGCCTATAACACAGTATTAAAGTCAAGCCCCTGGTGACACAGGCCCCATATACCTGGGTGCCTGGGGTAGTGGGTTCAAACCCAGCCTTGGCCAAACTGCAACAACAACAACAACAACAAAAAATAGCCAGGCATTGTGGCAGGTGCTTGTAGTCCCAGCTACTTGGGAGGCTAAGACAAGAGAATCACCTAAGTCCAGGAGTTGGAGGTTGCTGTGAGCTGTGACACCATAGCACTGTATTGAGGGAGATAAAGTGAAACTCTGTCTCAAAAAAAAAAAAAAAAAAAGTCAAGCCCTCTGGCTGCCAAGCTAGTGTTTGTCCCACCAAACCATGTTGTTTCCAGATAAAAGCATTAGTACATGAAAATAATTAACGAACCCGGTCTCTTAGTGTGAAATAAGAAGGAACTCAGATATGCCTTGAATAATTCAACACATTCTCACCTGAGAGGCAGTGTAAAACTGGTTACAATCTAGAGCCCGAAGCTAAGTTGCTTATTTATAAATACCATTTTCACCAAGGTGACCCTGGACAAGGGACTTAACCTCACCATGCCTCTAGCATTCTTTCATCTATAAAATGAAGATAATAATGCTGACCTCACAAGGTTGTGTGGAGATCAAGACACATTAATTACTGCAAAGCTTATAGAAAAGGGCCTGGACCATATTTAGTACTAAATAAGTATAAGCAATTTTTGTTTTTAGTGGTAGACTGTGTAATAAGGACAAACAATTTTGATTAAACAAAAGAACACTGCTTTGCTAACATTATATTGGGTTCTATTGTGGTTATCGGCCTCCTATGGTAAAGGCACAAGCAATCCTAACACAGGGCCCAAATGTTCTGATAAATTGCCTATGTGCTGAAAATCTCCTACTCTTCTCTCACAGTATACATTTGTGGACAATTAGCACATGACAGTCATGAGTGCTCTTGCTGATGAAAGTCCCATCAGTACCAAAGAGCTGTACAGTGACTGGTTCTATACTGTATCTGCAAGCCGCATGGTTTCAAGCAGAAAGTGGCTGATGTACTGTTTCGTTTCTTTCATAATGCTGAGTATGGGTATCTGATAGACTTGCTTAGGCTGGCAATCTTCTGAGCAGAAGTGCTCAATTTGTATGCATCTTTGAGGATGGGGCCGTTCAAAGCTAAAGTGAGCTACAAACAAAATAGGAAGTGAAAAAGTAGAACAGAAAGACATAGGTAGATAGAGGAAGAAGAAAGAGGAAGGAGGAAAAAAGGAGCCATGAAAGGACTTGAAGGGTAAATGAAAACACTTAAATAGAGAAGAGATTTGTGGAGGCAGTTTAGGCAGACAGAGACGATGCTGGCAGGAGGGTTTCATGGGAAGTGCGTCCGACACCCAAAGCAGCGCTTCTCAAACTTCTCCAATGCATCGCCGTCACCCAGAGGACCTGTTAAACCGTTTCCTGCATCTCAGACCCAGACATTCGGATCCACTTGGTCAGAGCAGAGCCCAACTATTTGCATTTCTAACAAGCTCAGGGGTGATGTCAGTGCTTTTGGCTGAGAAACTTTGGGCTAAATTACATTTACACTAAGTAAATATAATTGTTCTTGGTTTCTTTCTTACCGAGCTCTTTTTCACATACAGTCGATTGGACAGATCTTAATGGTATTAGTTCCCTAATCGATGCAGTCCCCTAGTAGGTCATTTAAAAGATCTGTTCTCATATACTGTCTCTGTCAGAGATACTGAGGGACTTTTTTGAATCAAGTTTTAATGGCCTGGCATCATTTTCCACCAGAATAATATAATTAACTCTAGGACATTTTGGGTCTTTTTGAGGAAAAACACGTATTTCTGTCACCTGAAATTGAATGCCAAAGAACTAAAAAGCACCTATATATCCTGCACCTGGAATGTTCCTGGTCTCATTTAACCTATATCCCCTTTGTTGTTTCTTATCCCATTTGAGAGGAGTGTTGGTGTGTTGTATTAAATTTTCTCCCATTCCTTGAATTAGCAATTCACTGGACTTGGGTAATCTCAGATGTAGGCCAAGGGAGTATTGAGATTAAAAGCTTTCAACAGTGCTTCTCAAACTTCACTGTGCAACTGAATCCCAAGGGATCTTGTCAAAATGCAGCATTTGATTCAGTGGGTCAGGGGTAGGGTCCACAATTCTGCATTTGTAACAGATGCATGTGACCTGTGGCTCACACTTGCAGTAATAAGGCCCAGTCTAGCACGTGCAGGTGGTTCTCAGACTTGAGCATCAGCAGCAATAGAAGCTGTTAGAACCCAGATGGTGCGCCTATCACCCCCGCGTGTCTGGTTCAGCCAGGGTGAGACAGGCGGATGTGCGTTTCCAGGTTCCCAGTCGAGGCGAGGAAAGTGTGGGGAACACACTTTGACAGCTGCCAATCTATGGACCAACCCAGTGGTTTGGCTGAGGCTAATTGACTTGCCAGAAATTTATGCAGCTAGTGCATAACATCTCTCCCCAATTCTCTGACAGAGTCACCAAGGGCCTCTTCCTCGATAAATCCAATGGACGCTGCTCAGTCTTTGCATCACTTGGCTTCTTAGTGGCTTCGGCCTGTTGTTACTTCCCTGTTGACATGTTTGTCTGTCTTGGGTACCGTAATAGAATTTACTCTGTTTGCCTCTCACTTTTGTAACTCAAACTCTGTTTTATCTCCGACTGTTTTGCCATTCCTCGGCTCCATCCTCCCAACTGTGCCTTAGTTTACCCTGTCATCATCTGTACCCTTGACCACATCAGTACTTAATCAATCTCCTTTCCTTGGCCTTGAGTCCCCAAGGAACCCTACCCACCTCTACCACAGCCATCTTTTTTGAAAAACAAGTGTAATCATGTTGTCACCCTGCTTAAAACTCCTAAGTGTCTTCCCATTCTCCATAGGATGCATTCCAAATGCTCCAGCTCAGCTAATGTGGTTCTCTAAAATCCAATCTTTCTACCTCTTAGCATTTTCTCTCGCCATGCCTGCTCTGGCATCTTGCCAGATACACTTGAAAACACCCAATTTTCATAGAGATGACACAATTTCCTACCTCCGTACTTCTCTTCCTGTTACCTTCTCTTCATTCTGTTCCCAACTCCCATAGCCAGGAAACACCGTCTCAGTGTCCTGTGTCCCTCTTTTAGGAACCATTTTGTGACCTTCCCAGGAAGCAGTGACCACTTTCTTCTTGAACCCATATGTAACAATGACCCAGTAATATTTCATTATACTTCGTTCACATGCCTGATTCTCTCTACCTGTTTATAAAGCTCTTGGATTTGGGTTTTTTTTTTAACTCATATGCTGTTCAGTTCCCAACACATTGCCTGTTTATTCTGTGAACAAATGAATAACAGAAATTGGGGAAATAGAAACTTCGGAAACAAACTGATGAAGACTTCAGTTAACTATATTAGTTTCCTGAGGCTGCTGTAACAAATTACTACAAATTTGGTACCTTAAGACAACAGAAATTCATTCTTTCACAGTCCCGGAGGCCAGAAATTTAAGGTGTTGGCAGCAGTGCCTGACTCTCTCTGGAGGCTCTGGGAGAGATTTTTTCCTTTCTTTTTCCAGACTCTGTGGTTTTGGCCGTTCCTTGGCTAGAAGGTGCCTGCCCCACTTTAGTTTCTGTCTTTATCCTCCAATGGCCTTTTCTTCTGTTTCTTATAAGTATACTTGTCATTATAGTTAGAGCCCCCTGGATAATCCAGGATGACCTCATCTCAAGTTCCTTAGAACCCGTTCTCCCAGGCTCTGGGGGTCACACATGGGCACATTTTCTTGGAGGGCACAGTAATGATTGTGCCTGGGCATGGTGGCTCACACCTGTAATCCTAGCACTCTTGGAGGCTGAGGTGGGAGGATTGCTTGAGCTCATGGGTTTGAGGCCAGCCTGAGCCAGAGGGAGACCACGTCTCTACTAAAAATACAAAAAACTGAGGATTGTTTGAGCCCAAGAGTTAGAGGTTGCTGTAAGTTATGATGTTGCCATGGCACTCTACCCAGGGCAATAGCTTTAGACTCTGTCTCAAAAAAAAAAAAAAAAA
>NW_003852397.1:10019308-10022775 GCF_000181295.1 Otolemur garnettii | reverse complement strand
TTTCTCTCTCTAGCTCCCATATAATGATAATGGACAGAAAGTGATAGACACACCCTCTGTCATTCCAGTTCTCTTCCAATCAATTATCCCTCTATTACAAAAAAACATTTTTCTTCTTTTTAAAAATGTCAGCACATTGGCTAGGTGAGGTGGCTCATTCCTATAATACTAGCACTCTCGGAGGCCAAGACAGGTAGGTCACCTAAGCTTATGTGTTGGAGACCAGCCTGAGCAAAAGTGAGACCCTGTCTCTACTAAAAACAGAAAAACTAGCCAGGCACTGTGGCAGGCACCTGTAGTCCCAGCTACTTGGGAGGTTGAGGCAAGAGGATCACTTGAGCCCAAGAGCTTGAGGTTGCTGTGAGCTATGATGCCATGGCACTCTACTGAGGGTGACTTAGTGAGACTCTGTCTCAAAAAAAAAAAAGAATAAATCAGCACGTGCGTGTGTATGTGTGTGACAGAGAGGGTGGATAGAAAGGATCGACATGAGCACATTGTCCTTTCTGCCTAAATCATGACAAATCCTCCCCAAGCTTTAAAACAGAAGGGGCTCATCTTTTGGTTTTTGAAAAATAGCAATACTTTCTGAATTGGTTGTTTTATAACCTTTCATTGGTCCTGGAGGAGAGGAAACTATTCGTTTCACTGCTCCATATAGTACCTGGTCTTCTCCACCAATCAGGCCGTAACAATGAAAGTGTTAATCTGTATTAGATGAAACCGGGCAGAATAGGAGGGTTGGGATAAGCAGCTGTGGAAACTGTGGGGAAGAGAGACTGAGCAAAGGGCTGGGAAAGCTATTCTAGAACTGCAGCCCAGCCGCTGGCTCCACGGTTTGCACATGATGCCCCGGCCCCGCAGCCAGGGTTTCCAGCATGCACAGCTTCCCTTTCCATTCCACTGACTTAGCATCGTCCAGCCCGAACCTTTCCCTCTGACTTTACAATCAAAGTTCAAGAGCTTTCTCATCTAGTCTGTAACTACAGGAGCGCTCAGGAGAATTCGGGGGGAAATACAAAAACACAGGATAAAGAACCTATAGCGTTACAGTTTCCTTTCTTCCCACCAGATGAGAGAACAATACAGGATACTGTCATCTGTCAAAACCCCAAACCAAACAAAACAGGTCTGAATGGTCACAGCTGCAGCAAAGTTTCCACACGAAATCTTTCAGTCCTAAATAGTCATTTTTGCAGTTTTGTGATCACTTTTCCAGGATTCTCCCCCCCATCCCCCACTGTTTATTCATGCTATTTGTTCCATGTTCCCAGGCCCCCGTCTGTTTAGGTGTATTTTTAAGACTGTGCTGTGCACTTCCCAGACAGTAGCTCTCCAATATTCTCCTGTTTTACCAGTCCATATGTGTCATTTCAGTTGCCACAATAGCTTTAGCAGTGAAAGTAAATATTTTGATCACGTAGTCTGCTGGCAGAACTGCTGCCAGACTGCCCTCCCCATCTCATTGCCAAAATTCCCGTGACTTAGTCCCCGCTTCCCAAGCACGCTGTTAACTGCGGCGCCACAAATCAATGCAATGAAGCCTGAAGCTCAGGTTGTCACACCACTGAGACAGGCCAGGTGCGTTGAGGGCTTTCCAAGGTTTGACTAATTTTGGTTAAGTCGAATTGCCTAAGCTGGCTTGAATTGCTGAGAAAGTAAGAAAGCCAGGCCCAGAGAACTGGTGTTGGATCATTCAGTGCTGAAACTTAAACCTGCAGTGAAATGCAGGGAATCCAAAACCAATTCAGAACAGAGAGAAGAAAGTTTTACGTGACATTTTCTGCAATTGAAACTGATGAGTTATACATTTTTACTGTTGATTCTTGGCTTGTCTTCCTCTTTTGCCAGGGTATATTTATCTCTTCAGGCATAATGCCATGTTACAGCAGAACTGCTTTCATTTTGACTCCATTTGTGATAAGACATTTGGAGGTGACTGTTTACCTTTGCACTTACAAGAAAGTGTTTCTAAAGATTGCAGTGGAGGACGATGAGATCAGTGCAGGTGAAAAAGAGACTTCTGGGCCCTCAAAAAATACTTTACCAGCACAGAAATAATTTGCATATACATGTCAATGGTTACAAAACTGAAATGACACAGTATTCACATCTAAAGCTGTGTTCAAAGTTTTCTACTTGACAAATTTTATGGGTTTTGGAATTATCCAAATTAAATGAAAATAATAAAAATTGAGCTTAAATATATTATATATATATATAGACATACATATATATGTATTGATTTCAGGTTAATGTGAGGGTACAACTAGGTTACAATGTTTGCACTTGTTAAGTGAAATCCCTCTTGCAGTTGTGTCCCATACCCAAGATATACCATATACCCTCAATATTAATAATTTTTAAAATACAGTTTATAATAAGTATCCACTTATTCAGATGGACTTTTACCTAAGTTAGTAAGGATTTCTGTGTAAAGTCACACATGTAAGTTGTTTGAAGTTATATTTATTTATGTGTATAATAAACTATAATTATACAGATTTTATATTATAGTGAAAGAAAAATAAACATGAAAAATTAAATGCTTTATTTTTAATTATAAAGTATTATAGTTTCATTGTCAAAAATTAAAGAAATGCACGAAATCTAAAGAAGACAAGCAAACAGGTATAATTCTATCACTGAATAATAACTCTCATTAACATTTTTAGTATTACAGTTGACCTTTGAGCAACAGGGTTCGAAACTGTGCAGGTCCACTTACATGTGGATTTTTTTTTTAACCAAACGCAGATTGAAAATATAGTATTTGTGCAATGGGAAACCTCCTATGTGCAGGACCAACTTTTCTTATCTGTAGGTTCCTCAGAGCTGACTGTGGACTTGAATATATGTCAATTTTTGGTATATGCAGGTGGCCCTAGAACCATTCCCCTTCCTACACTGAAGGATGACTGCACTTTAAGTCTTTCTGTCTATATATTATATTTTCAAGAAATAAGCCAAGCTGAGCACATGGCTCACTCCTATAATCCTAGCACTTTGGGAGGTGGGAGGATTGCTTGAATCCAGGGGCATGAGGTTGTGGTGCGCTATGATGATGCCACTGCACTCTAGCCCAAGAAAAAGAGCAAGACTTTCTCAGAGAAAAAAAAAGAAGAAGAATTAAATTAAAGAAATAAAATCAAGATTATCTAATTAATGGGACAAGTCAATTTCCAATGGATTTAGCCATCAGTGTTGCTGGAACGCTGATATTCACATGGAAGAAAACAAATGAACTTTGATCTATATCTCACTTTATATTAATTTGAGATAAAGAATAGACCTAAGCTTAAAACCAGGAACATAAAATTTCAAGAAGAATAAAAAGAGAATATTTTTATGATCTTGGAGTTGGCAAAGATTTCACAGAAAGAACACAAAACAGTAAATTGAATATCACAAAAAATTTTCTGCTCATGAGAAGATTCAATTCAGAAATGACAGAAAAGTCATAAACC